>NC_041395.2:194204401-194504401 GCF_900747795.2 Erpetoichthys calabaricus
ACTTGCTTCTTTTTAACCATCTAATTTCACTACAGTATGGGTACAAATTTCTGAACAGCAGTCCATTTATTTGTACCATCTTTTTTTTGTGGGTTCTAATCAGACATTCCCTTGAAATAATTCAAGAAATGTTCAATGAACAGCCAAATTTTGTCATTGGCAGCAGCTTCTGTTATACTGGAAACAAATCTCTTCTCTTTGATAGTATATTCGTACTACCGTCCTGTTTTTTCAGCTACTGTTTCTCACATGGATTTCTATATTTGTTTCTTCAGACAAATTCTGATGACAGACTCCTTCAAATCACCATACTTTCATTTCATTACTGATTATTATACCAATAATTCTAATGATAATAATAATAATTCTTTAATAATAATAATAATAATTCTTTGCATTTATATAGCGCTTTTCTCACTACTCAAAGCGCTTAGCAATTGCAGGTTAAGGGCCTTGCTCAAGGGCCCAACAGAGCAGAGTCCCTATTGGCATTTACGGGATTCGAACTGGCAACCTTCCAATTGCCAGTGCAGATCTCTAGCCTCAGAGTTCATTCTTTGACCATATTGTTGTCTTACTTTCTTGTATCGAAAAGATCCAGCCTTAAGTAATATGTCAGGTCCACAATAATGACACTTAAAAAATTTCTTACTAAGCAGTGGAGAGTACTTTAAAAGAGTAGTTTAGAAAGCAGTTAACTAAGAGCAAGTCAATACACCAAATCACAAATTGGCTAAAAAATTCAAGAACAAAAGAAAACTATTAAGGCACAAAGTTTGCAGTGAGTAATGCCTATATCTATTTTTTATTGATTCTTTCTTTTTTTCATACTGCATGAAAATATAAATATTTTGCAAAGTCTTCCCTTTATTAACACCAAGCCCACTTAGCACACAATCTTATTTATCCAACCATAATTATGTTACTCACCATATCTAGGAAGGTGTAGTGTCATAGAATCATAGTAACAAAAAGAAAGAAAGAAAGAGTTTTTTTAGTTTTAAATATACCTTTCATTAAACATTCAACAATCAACACAAAAATCAACAAACCATCAAAAAAAGAACATCCTATGTAACCTATGAATGAGTATTCATTGAGTTTCATAATAATTAATTCACAAAACAAAAACAGACTCCTCATTAACAATTTTACAAATTGCATTCATTGCACACCACTGTTCTATAAATGTTTGCAAATTGTGGATCATTCTATAAAACTTGAAATCTAAGAAAATTCTTATTTTTAACTGTGCCTTAAAGAAACCCACCAAATCAGACTCCCTGTCACTCTTAATTTTTTTCCTTCCTGGTGATATAAATGGCAAGCTTAGCCTGGCCCAATAAAAATTTGCTAACCTGCTAACATTCTATTTTGCTCTCACATTAGCAAAACCATATATAAAAACCTGATTTGGTAAAATAAACACCCAAAACATTAAAAACACTGCCAAGTACAGATAAAAGAGGTTGAATCCTAAAACAGTAAAAAAAACAGTGAAAAACAGTCTCTCTCTTTTGGCAAAAAGGACACATCTCTGAGATGTTGGAGTTTATTAAAGACAAAAAAGAATTAACTGCCACAATCCCGTGAACAATTCTCCATTGCAGATCGCCAGTTCTCTTATTCAATGGTGGACTGTACAGATTGTCCGACACCCTCCACCCCTCCCAGTTTATCACTCCAGGGTGTATCCGGGTATCTGCATAATTGGGACTTTGAAAAGTCTTGCAATAAATCCTTAGCTGTTGAAGGTATATTTTCAAAAAAATCTGCCACAAAAATCTTTATGCTGAGTAGTATAAGCCATACACCTTCTGTCAAAATGTCAAAAAAAAAAAAAAAGATTGATGAGTTAAGCCCCGCCCCTTTTGGATTGATGTCACGAAGCCCCGCCCCTTCCTGTTTTCCCAGCCGGAAATCTGACCCCTTCCGTGACCCCCGCCCATCCTGTTTTTACCCCAGGAAACGGCCAAGATCCATTTGGCGGATGTGTGTTCCTTCCTTGAACACTCCCATCCTGTTTTTTCCCCAGGAAATGGTCAAGATTTATTTCATGGATAGGTGTTCCTTCCTTGAACCCTCCCATCCTGTTTTTACCCCAGGAAACGGCCAAGATCCATTTGGCGGATGTGTGTCCCTTCCTTGAACCCTCCCATCCTGTTTTTACCCCAGGAAACTGTCAAGAGCAGACTTGATGTATGGGTGACCCCTCTTTCACCCGAGGACTAGTCCAGGCATGTTAAGGAAGAATCCTCGACATGTATGGGCAAGTCTGTAGCAGAACCTGCCGTCCACACCTCTTGGTGGTCGCAGGCCTTCTGATTAAGCTTCTAGCCCCCAGTCAGTTAACCCTGATGACGGCTCTTCCGCTTCTCCCCGAGGAGAGACCGCCCACACACACACACACACACACACACACACACCGGATGGTGGCCCCAGGCATTCTGACTCCAGCCCCAGGCCAGTCCCTGATCATTTCTCCCGAGGTGAGCCAACCACACACATGTTTCAGCCTGCTTTGGGTAAGAAACCTCTGTATCTATTATTTAAAATATCTATCTAACCTTTTATCCAAGTCAAAATGATTTCTTCAGCTCACAGACAGTCTCTACGCTGAAAAAGCCTTTACTTCACACTGCCGGGTGCACACAGAAATACATGCTGTCCGGCTCTCTGTCTCGGAGCATGCTGCCTCTGCTTGTAATTCGAAATACAAGCTGTCTGGCTCTCTCCGTCTACACAGAGCCTCTTGGAGCAGACATCCTCCTGCGCATGCCCGGACCAGGCAATCTGTATGAGCGCGCAGCTTGATTTAGCCGCAGGAAAATGCCACAGGAAACCGATACCCCCAGGCTACGTGCCACAGGGGGCTGTGTTCTCAGCGCATGCGTATAGCCGACAGGGCGTATACACTCACGAGATGAAAAAGTTTTTTAATGACAACTAGTTCTGGAAAATCATGCACACCGTTAAATAATAGGCAGCAGGAACGATATAAGATCTGTAAAATAATAGGCAGCAGGATCCTTTTGAAGAACGTTTGAGACGTATAAAATTCAACCCTCGGAGTTATATTTTTAAAAAGCCCTGCCAAGTGAAAGTGTCTTAAGCCTTTGAATCGATTCACTGCTCACAAGCTCCTGTTGGATAGCCTGAGCTTTAAGCCCGTATCAGATCATTCGGGGCAGTGTGAAAAAAAAGGTCTCACCTTGTGATATTAAAAGATTTCAAAGCTGACTTTTAAAATATTGGCCTTTTAAAATATTGGACTTTTTTCGGTCAAAGGTGTGGATGCGCCCCACAGATGTGTCTGGAGAACGGATATGCTCCCGGATATCGGACAATACGCGGATGTCCTGTTAAAATGATTTCTTATGCACAAATCATTTCTAAATTACCGCTCTTTACGTCTATAAATTGAGAAGCGTACATTATCAAACCCTTTTCTCCGATCGCTCTGAGAACGATAAGACACCTGCTAATTTCATCCGTGACGGTGCGTTTTCACGATCTTCTTATTGAATTATACTATTTATGTTTAGGCCTAAATGAAATATAATTATTTCCCCATACAGAAACCTCTATTCCGAGCATTGTCCTCAGAAACCCTCGGGATCACGGTAAGACATATTCTTATAAGCGTTAAACGAGCATGTTTTAAAACGAATGGCTGAATCCTTATATATTTTTTCTTAGAATTGTACATCCGAGCAGAATCGGAAATCGGTAAGCATCTTTTTAAACAATCGCATAAAGTGTGCTATAAGGCATGTTTGTACGAGAGAGAGCTTTTGCGCCTGAGCAGTGCTAACCTTTTGTACGAGAGAGGCCACGTGCGCATGAGCAGTTGTAGTCCTTTGTGCACAGTTCATGAAGGGACCATGTGTGTGAGGATAATTACATTTGATTCCTTTATTTTTATTTGTTTTTTGTTTTTATTAGATGGCTATTTTCCAATCGAGTCTCCGATTCAATATGCTGAAGTAGGTAAGAATATTTATTTTAAAAATACTCTGTTTACAACGTGTGCGCGTGTACGCGATCTTGGGTGCACGAGCTTGGGGTTTTTTTCATTCATTGCTCTAAAGTCCGGAGGACTTGTAGACACAAAATGTCAGGATGATTTATGGGCGCAATGTCGGGGTGGGGGGGGTTTGTGTTTTCACTCATTGCTCTAAAGTCCAGGTTGATTGTTTAAAAAGAGAGCATCTTTTATGAGTCACAACAAGCAAATATTTATTTTAAAAATACTCTGTTTATAACGTGGGAGCGTGTGTGCGATCTTGGCTGCGCGAGCTCAGGTGTGCGAGCTCGGGGGTTTATTTCATTCATGATACTAAAGTCCTGAGGACTGGTAGACACAAAATGTCAGGATGATTTATGGGCGCAATGTCGGTGGCGTTTTCACTCATTGCTCTAAAGTCCGGGTTGATTGTTTAAAGAGAGAGAGAGTGCATCTTGTATGAGTCGCAACAAGCAAATATTTATTTTAAAAATATTCTGTTTTCATTCATTCATTTCGCTAAACGTAATTATTTTAATACATCCTAGTATACTCAAAGTCTGGGGGTGACTTTTAGTTGTATAAAGTGTATTGTTGATTCATGTGTCAATGAATAGGTTTAACATTTTCCTGTATTTATGAGCTTATATCTTAAGAATCAGACTGTCCTTTTAGCCATCTTGGTGTAGGGTTTTGTTAAAATCTTCCTATTTAGGGGCGAGAGGAGCTCTAGCTATCGTAAAATAGAATTTTTATATGGAATAGACCCTGCAGGGTTATAACGCATGAGCTGTGTGTTTAAAGAGAGAAAGCCTTTTGTATGAGCAATAATAAGCTTTGGAAGCCGGGCGGATATTTTGAAGAGCGTATGCTTTTTGTTTATAGGCAATATCCCTGTAGAGCAATAATAAGCTTTGGAAGCCAAGTGTGCTTTTTGTTTTAAGCAATATTCCTGTAGAGCAACAATAAGCATTGGAATCGGCGGGTATTTTAAAAAGCGTATGTTTTTTGTTTATAGGCAATATCCCTGTAGAGAGTGAATCAGTTTCTCAAGGGGTTTTCACCGGGATGCCCAGCAGTAAGTGACATTTTAGAATTTAGTTTACCAAAGAAAATCCAGAATATTGTGAAAAGAGGGCTTTAACTGAGAAGGTCATATTTTATTTTCAGGAGACAGCCCCCCAGGTATTTTAACACAACTGTTGGACGGCTCAGAAAATCTAGCCCTGTACAATAATTGGGAGAATCTACAAACCCCTCCTCTCTCTGAGAGCGGCGTTCAACCTTCTCCGACCCCCTCTGAGAGTGGCGTTCAACCTTCTCCGGAACCCTCTGAGAACAGCATTCAGCCTTCTCCGGCACCCTCTGAGAGTGGCGTTCAGCAATCTCCGGCGCCCTCCGAGCTCAGCTTTAATTCCGATATCTTACAGACTTCGCCACTTTCCCAGACATTCTCTTATTGTAGGAGGTGGACCCCTTTGCCTGCAACGCTTCACTCTGACCGCGGAACATGACGTAGAAGCCGCTATTCAAACCGATATTCCCTTCGTCCTGACTACCGGCAGAGACATCGTGAAAGATTGGAGCAACTGACTGAACAACTTCACCGTTTACTGGTGCAATTTGTAGAATTAGATAGATAGATAGATAGATAGATAGATAGATAGATAGATAGATAGATAGATAGATAGATAGATAGATAGATAGATAGATAGATAGATAGATAGATAGATAGATACTTTATTAATCCCAATGGGAAATTCACATTCTTCAGCAGCAATTAGACGCTCCTGTGTACAATTCCATACCCGAAATGTGTTTACATTTGATGCACATGTATGCTTTTTACATTGCTCTAACCCATAATTAAAGGAAAAGTTTTATATATACTTTTTTCATGAAAAATAATATTCTGTGTTCATAATTGTTACCTTTGCTTAAATTTAGGTCATGTCTGAAAACAGCTCTAGCGGCAGCAGCAGTGACAGTGGCAGTGATACAGGCAGTGAATATTCTGGAGGGCGTAAAGGTAGGAAAAGACCGTCCAGTGAAAACCTGAGAATATTAAAAGAGATGTCTGATAACCTAGAATATTCTATAAAGCCCCCTAAAATCCCCACCCCTCCGCGATCTCCTCAAATTGATCAATCACCATAACCAGTGACACATCCAATCGACAATTTTGACATCATTAATAATTCACTCCAGGTTCTAAATTCTGATGAAATAACCGTAGTTAACGTTCTGTGGGATCTTTTGAAGAATACCTCTTCTGAGGACAGAACGGCTTCAGACCCTTCACAACATCCTAACACCCTAGACATGAATGTAAAAACCCCACAACCTTCTACCTCGGGGATGTCATGCTCCTCTGGAGCAATTGGATCCCCACTTCAACACTTCCCAGCCAGTGACATGGTAATACAGCCTTCTACCTCAGGGGGCATGGTCCATCTTCAGCACTTGCCTCCTGATGACTTAACAGGGTCGGATAATTCATTTCCTCAGACAGGGTCCGGAGTGACTAATCCGTCCGGGGTTAACTCGAGTCTCGAACCCAACTCTCCACAGCCATCTACCTCGCATCAGTACTCGCCTGCTGATGACTTAACAGGGTCAGATAATTCATTTCCTCAGACAGGGTCCAGAGTGACTAATCCGTCCGGGGTTAACTCGAGTCTCGAACCCAACTCTCCACAGCCATCTACCTCGCATCAGTACTCGCCTGCTGATGACTTAACAGGGTCGGATATTTCATTTCCTCAGACAGGGTCCGGAGTGACTAATCCGTCCGGGGTAAACTCGAGTCTCGATGCCAAATCTCCACAACCGTCTACCTCACATACGAACAATCCTTCGTCTCCAGAACTGTCAGTAAGATCCCCACAGCCCTCCACTTCTATAACGGAGAGTCCAAAATTGAACAACATCGAGATTAGACATGATTTCAATTTTTCTGAGGCCTACACACTTGATTCATTCGCCGAAGTTTTTAATCATATACACGATACCGTTCAGCAAATATTAGACAGTTTTACAAGCACTTTGAATCCTAGGGATCTAGTGCAGTTAGAATTACGTGCAGACTCTCTCAGCCCCAGTGTTTTTTCCCTAAACCCAGCGGGTATGCTTTCTGTGGAGGATTTTTTTTAACCAAATTGAATTACTTCTCCAGAGTCACGCTACAATTTTAGCCGATTCCAGTCTGACGCTAATCGTTCAGGTAGTGAGGGTTCCATCAGGGAGATCTAGGCGTAAAGCCTGTACCCTTTTCAACGATATAATCGTTCAAAAGAAATGGAAACACCTATGGATCTCCTTCAACCAGGGTGATCAGTGTTGTTTTTCCAGGGGTTTGCTGGCTGTATTAAGCGTTAGGTTCAGAAACAATCAGAAATTGTGTGAACAAGAGGCTCGTCGCTTGCACGTTGGGGTTGGATTATCGACGGATCAGAAAGTAACTTTTTCAGATGTTGAAAAGTTTGAGAGGTTAATGGGAATTAAAATTATCGTCTGGTACCGGGAACCGAACAGTAGCGCTTTTTTAAAATTTGAAGCGTCCCGTGACAGAAAAACAAAGACGACTTTTCTGTTTTTACACCATGATCATTATTACGGCATTTTGAATCTGAAAGGCTTTCTGGGGTTTTCCTATATCTGTGATTTCTGCTACACGGGGTATTCTAATCCGTCACGACATAGTTGTGAGCAGCACTGTGACGTCTGTTTATGTACAGACTGTTGTTGGGTTGACGGGGAGGCTTTTCGATGTTCCGACTGCCATCGTTTCTGTCGATCAAGGCTATGCTTCAAAATCCACAAAATGCGCAAAAGGAATGAAAAGATGCGCAGGTCTGAAAGTATCTGTGACGTCCATAAAGTCTGTACTCTCTCCAAACGGAGATACATAGTGAATGCCGAGTCAAAACCTCAAAAGTGCCGACCCAAACACTGTAGCATTTGTAGAATGGTCCTGAAAAAATCTGATGATAATCATCAGTGTTTTATTCAAAGCTTACCGCAAAGACCGCTCTACGAAAAGTATATGTTCTATGATTTTGAGTGCCGTCAAGATGACGGAATCCATATCCCCAATTACAATCACTGCATACATTGGAACGGTCAATCATGGAGTTGGGCCGGGGAGGACTGTGTCGCAAAGTTCTTCCGCAGATATCGATGTCCAAAATACCAAGAGTACATGTTCATAGCTCACAATTCAAAGGTGTATGGCGGATATTTCCTAATGAAGTATCTCGTCGAGAGTGGGCAAACTCCGATTGTTACAGCTCAGGGTTGTAAACTAATCTGTTTTATAGAAGAAGATTATGACTTGAGATTTATCGACTTGTTGAGCTTCTTACCCATGAAATTGAGCGGTATGCCCAAGGCCATGGGATTTGAGGCTCAAAAAGGATACTTTCCCCATTTCTTTAACACCGTTGAAAATCAAAATTACATAGGACTATACCCCAAACCTAAATATTACGGCATTCAACACATGATGAGCCAGGAAAGAGAGGAATTTTTGTCTTGGTACGATTCGATTAAAAACGGTACTTTCAACTTTAGACGAGAAATGGCTTACTATTGTAGAAATGACGTGGTTATTTTGAGAACAGCTTGCATGAAATTTAGAGAGGAGGTGCTCAGGATCGGTAATATTGATCCTTTTCAGTGTATGACCCTAGCTTCTCTCTGCCTGTCCATGTACAGACAAAATTGCATTCCTGATAATGCGATTGTAATAATTCCGAGTGATCATTACAAAAGCACTCACAAAGGTTATTCTAATGCCTCTATTCAATGGCTGATGTTTCTTTCTGAGAAGGAAAATATAAACATTCGACAAGCCTTGAATCACGGTGAAGTAAAGATGGGTTCCTTTTATCTAGACGGTTATGCCGAAGTTCAGGGTGTCCCTACGGCTTTTGAGTTTGCTGGATGCTTTTATCACGGCTGCCCCAAATGCTACGATGCGCAAGCTAAACATCCTCTCACGGGGGCGCCTTTTGCCGAGTTGTTTAAAACATTTGATGACAAACTGAAGGAATTGCGTGAAAAATTTAATCTGACGGTTAGAGTGTTCTGGGAACATCAGTGAGAAAGTATGAAAAAAGAGGACTCGGAGCTTCAGGAATTCTTAAAACGCTTTGAGTTTCTGGAACCTACCAATCCCCGTGATGTCTTGTATGGAGGGCGCACAAACACTATCAAATTATATCATAAGGTTCAAGGCGATGAACAAATGCATTATTACGATTTTACAAGTCTGTACCCTTACATTAACAAAACAAAAACCTACCCGATCGGCCATCCGATCTTTGTTTTTGAGGAGTTTGCGGATCTTAAACATTACTTTGGGCTTGTTAAAATCACCATGCTACCCCCTCGTAATCTGTATTTTCCGGTCCTCCCTTTAAGAATTTGCGGTAAATTGATGTTCACTCTGTGCCGTACGTGTGCAGAAACCCAAGCAACCACCGCCATTTGCAGTCACAATGATCGGGAAAGGTCTTTAACAGGAACCTGGTGCAGCGTTGAAATACTAAAAGCCTTAGATAAAGGGTACAGAGTTTTAAAAATACATGAGATATGGCACTACGAACAGAGCACATCCGATTTATTTTCTGATTACATCAAAATTCATTTGAAAGGCAAACAGGAAGCCTCTGGGTGGCCCTCGTGGGCCCAGGACGAGGCATCCCGTTGGCGCTATGTTGAAGACTATTTTGTAAAAGAAGGGGTCTTATTGGAGAATGAAAACATAGTCTCCAACCCCGCTAAGAGACAAATTTCCAAGTTATTTCTGAATTCTCTTTGGGGAAAATTCGGTCAGAAGCCTAACCAACAGACCACAACGTTTGTTAAACACACCCAAGAATTCTTTGATTACCTGTTCTCAGACGTGTATAAGGTGTCCTATTTTGGTTTTGTCAGCAACAAAATCGCTCAAGTGCAGTGGAGGTATACTGATGACAGATACGTTCTACCCGACCCCGTCGATGTGGTGATCGCGGTTTTTACAACGGCCTATGCCCGCCTAGAATTGTACGACTTGCAGGAGCGTTTAGGACCGAGGATTCTGTATCATGATACAGATTCCGTTATATTCACAGCCTCGCCCGGGCAGTACACCCTGCCGCTCGGGGACTATTTAGGGGAACTAGCCAGCGAACTAGATCCTGACGATTTCATAGAAGAGTTTGTTTCTGGGGGTCCGAAAACGTACGCGTACAAAACGTTCAAAGGCAAGGTCTGCATGAAGGTAAAGGGCATTACTCTCAATCATGAAACGGCTCAAACGGTAAACCTATACTCTTTAACGGATCTAGTGCATAGTTTTGTGGAACACGATCTCACGAAAGAAATAACGGTTTATGGCTCCCAGATTCATAGGAACAAAAAGAACCTGACGTTACAAACTCGTCCACTCAGAAAAAGATTCAGAGTGGTGTACAACAAAAGGGTTCTACTGCCTGATTTCACAACTCTCCCCTATGGATACTAAAGAGGGTTTTGATGTTAGACTTCAGCATCCGTTCTCGAAAATAGTCTCGGGACCCTCTTGTTCAGGCAAATCGCATTATGTGAAAAGGCTATTGAAGCACGCTGACCATGTGCTTTCTCGTCGCCCCGACAATATAGTCTGGTTTTACAGCTGCTGGCAGCCTCTGTACGATGAGCTACTAACTCGATTTCCCATAATCAAATTTTTGGAGGGATTACCCGTCTCCTTAAGCGGCGATAAACTACTGCCCCCTGACCGTGTTAACCTGGTGATCGTCGACGATTTGATGGAACAGGCGAGTCATAGCGAAGAGATAGAGCGGGCCTTCACAAAATATACTCACCACAGGAATTTGTCCATCATTTACTTGGTCCAAAATGTATTTTTTCAAGGCAAGAAAAGTAGAACGATAAATCTGAATGCCAATTACATTACCCTCTTTAAAAACCCTCGAGATAAACTGCAAATTACCAATTTAACGCGTCAAATGTATCCTGGGAGGGTTAAATTTTTCTTGGAGGCCTTTGAGGACGCTATAAGGCAACCTTATGGTTATCTGCTGGTGGACCTGAAAGCCCATACACCTGACGAATTTCATTTACGTACAGGTTTGTTTCCTCCCAATTGGCCTGCTGTGTACATCGTGAAAAGATAAAGACGGACAACTTTTCAAGTATTTGAGAAAGAGTCGGCATGTCGTGCAGAATAAAAAATTTCCCTCTGCTCAAGACCCTACATAAGGGTTCCTGTTGCCGAAGGAAAGCGGTGCTGAGCGAGGCTCTGGACGATTTAATTCACGCTCTGTCGGAAATAGCTCTCAATACTTTAAAAGGCCGCGTTCCCCTGACGTCCAGACAGTTCATGTTGCTGAAGAAGCATTGTTACGCCGTTAAAAAACTCAGCGATAAAAAACTCACCGTTAAAAAGAAAAAAGTCCTTTTAAATCAGATAGGGGGGTTTCTCGGTGCCCTATTAAGCGCCGCCATTCCTTTCATTACTAGTTTAATAGGATCGAGAGTATAAATATGGAATACACGCGCAAAATGTACCTGGTCCCTCAACAGCAAATGGCTCAATGGCAACAGAAAACCCCAGCTTCCACCGACCTTTTAAGCGCTACGGAAAGTGAGCTGGATAAACAAATGAAATTCATAGTCGAACGTAGTGACTTGACCACAGAGGCAAAAGTTAAACTTTATACGAACGTTTTGCAAAGATACTTGACCTTTGTGAAAAAAGCGGATAAAGAAACCGGGTTTCTGACATTATTACTGCCTGCCTAGAGCAAAGAGGAACCGCCGGGGGTTCTCAAAGAGGCTCCTAGTAACCCCGAAGACCGTGTGTACAATGAGATTTTGAAAAGTGGGCTGGATAAATCAAAGAAATACACAGAAATTATTTTACAGAAAATGTCGTATAACCCTAATACAACCTACTGGAATGGCTTGGGAGAGTTTGTGCTTCGTGGAGAACCGTTACCCGGGACGAATATGGTCGATCTAATGCGGAACTTGACCGCCTGACACAACATTCCGTCCTATCGGAGACCTAGGGGGTGGAAAGTGTAAAGGACAGCCGGGTTCCATGCCCGGCAAGGACGCCTCTGATGCATCTGTTCCGGGGGAGCAGCCATGGACTGTTCAATACCTCCCCCGGGACGCTTGGGGGCAGCCTCCCTGGCAGCCAATGATTCCCCAACCCGGCACATGGCTCCGTGGGAGATGGAGTCCTCCACAGCCTGGTTGGGGGCTCGGATGGCCGCCAGGGGGAGCTGCATGGACTTGGCAGCCCGGCTGGTCAATTCCTCAGCCCCACCCGGAAATGCAATTAGGTCCAGGTGATCAAGCACCTGCAATGCTTTCGGGTGGGGTATAAAAAGGGCCAGCCACCACCACTCGAGGAGCCAGAGTCGGGTGGAAGGAGGACTAAGCTTGTGGAGGAGTGGTGGGAGAGGAGAAAGAGTGCTGTTGTTGTTGTGGACTCGTGTTTTGTGGGACTGTGTATTACCTGTGGGTCACGGGGAAGACATGCGCCCACAGGAGAAGAAAATAAAAAGTCCATTGATTTTATACGTGCCTCTGTGTCCTTCTGTGCCGGGTCAGACGCTTATATAGCGCCTTATTACAAAAGAATTTGTTAAGGCCCTGGCCGATTTGAACATTCCATCCTCTGCCGTGCCAAATGCCGACACGAGAGAACTTTTAGAGTGTTTCAAACCTTCCTCCCCAGAGGGGGCCGCTGCCTCTATCGCTGCCTCTGCTGTTGCTTCCGCTACACCTGTTGGCAAGAAAATCAAATCTCGTAAAAAGAATGAATGGATTCCTTATTGAAATGTAATTATATTTTTGTTTAATAAAATATTACATTTGATTATACAGAATATCTATTCTTTATTAAGATAATTACAAATCATAGAGCTTTGCATACAGGGGTGATCCTGAAAACTTCTTGAAATATTCTTAGACAAGGTACTGACAATATTTTGAACCATATAATCGTTCTTGGTGTCCTCATTAAAATACAGGTTCATGACCTCTTTATAAGAGCGTCCTTTTCCTCTGTGATGCAGGAAACAAATACAGTGTTGTCTGCAGACGCTGGAAAACCAGCTTTGAAGCTGTCGGGTATGGTGAATAATTTCTTTACAGTTTCTGTTTAAAAAGTTGTATATTTCCTCAGGAAAATAGATAAAGTCTGGCGGGGCTCCATAGGAGTCAAAAAATTCTCCAGTTCCGTCTTCTCTGAGGTGTATCGCCAACCAGTGCTCTCCGGGTTGATTTTGACGGTGAGTGTTGACTATGATCATGGCCGGGAGATCCGTAAGTATTTTTTTAGGCAGCTTGTCGCACGCCAACACTCCGTAAAACAGTTTTTCTGTGTACGGGTTGCTGGCCATGAGTTCTTCGATCTGCAGGGTGTTCATGCTTTTTTAGTAATCATAAAGGATGTTTCTTCTCTGGTTTATTTCAATAATGTTGTCAAAGACGGCGTACACTATTAGATTCACAGTATGGGGTAGAGGCTGTCGAAAGCGTATTTCACATCTCATGTTCCTGGTTTTCACCAAGGAGAAATGGTCCCCGCATTCTTGATCAGGCGTCAAGTCAAAGGCAAGCAGGGTATATTCCCGGGAGAAGTCAGAATGGCTTATGGCTAGAGGCTGGTCTTTCAAATGCTTTCCGGAGGCCAACACGAGATTGTAATATTCTCGAGCTGTGTTGTCATTAGCAAAATTGGGTTGAAAGGGCTTGGCTGGAATCTGCTCTCCGTCCAAATACAAGGCCAGGAACTCCACCTGGCTATGCTTGAAATTGAAGGGATTTCTAGCGTAATCCCCCGAAAAGGCCTCATTGTCCACCATGCCTATGACCACGTACTTGGGCAGCTGTCCCAAGAACAAGTTCTCCTGATATCCCGGCCGGCATACTGAGAACTTTCATGTTCACTCTTTCCACGGGGTACTTGGCATTGGCGGTTGTGAGAGCGTGAGCGTGTCCCAATTTCACCGCCGCTGAAACTTTCACTTTCTTGACAAAAAGAGAGGCGGATAAAATGTTTACTTTGTAGCGCTCGGCATCTCCGGACATCAGACAGAATTCATTTTTGCTCCGCACCATTTTTATTCTGATGTCCACCCTGTTTAGAATTAATTTTTCTTGAAAAAATAGATCGGAATGAATAGGACCGAGGAGTTCTATTGTTTTACCCTGAGCTGTAATAGCCGTTTCTTTTTTTGAATCCCTCATTCGGAATGTCCAAGGCTGTGTTTTCATGTTCGTTGGCCGTATCTTTGTAAAAAAGACCCGACGCAAATTGGAACCTGAGAGTTTCATTGCTGTAATTTAGCAGTCCGTCAAAAAGGGCCCTGTACGGGTAAAGGCTGGAACTCTGGGATATTAAGCGGTCTCCAAGGGTCACATCCACTTGTGAAAATAAAGAGGCTATCGGATAATTAACAAAGGCTACCTTGGCCACGGGGGGCGGATTAGTACTGTCGGCATTGATGATTTTGCATTGGATGTGTAGAAGCGTATTATTCAGGTCCAAGTAGTCTTCACCGTTCCCAGTAATCAGAAACTCTAGCGGAGCGACTTCAGATAGAGCTGAGAGAGGGGGCACCTCGACGTAGATGCTTTTTTCTACGCTAGTCTGAGTATAGGGTACCGTAAACAAATCCAATTCGGATTTCACACACTCTTGAGACATGCGATGAACGAAAGACATTTTGAGTTAAAAAATGTTTTTCGATTTCTTTTTTCTGCGGGCACGGGACTTATCCTTGGGGCGAGGAGAAGAAAATGATGTAAAAGCTGTACGGCGTGTCTTTTTGAGGATGGGTCCTGCGCGTGACCCGGGAGGTCTCTTACGTTTAGTTTTCCTCATGACCATCAGACCTGACCCCCCTTGATTTTTTTCACTTCTTCGAGTCATAGCTCCGGACATGGCCCCCGCCACCACGTCTTTGACGATATTCTTGGTTGATTTAATATGTGATTTGACAATTTCAAATCCTCTTTTCAAGAGAGGTAAAGCTCTTCTAAACAGACCTCGAAATATTCCTCCGATCCCCGAACCGTACATCACGGGAGCCCCAGAGAACCCGGGGAGTCCGCTACCCGCTTGGGCTTCGTAATAATGCACATAAGGGCTAGGGTCCAGGTAAGATCTCATCTCTGTATTAATCGTGCACGCACCTCTTAGAGGGTCGGAAATGTAACTTGACTATGACCTTGCCAACCTGAAATGGTACCGCTTTGTTCTGATCCGTCTTTATTTCAATGTCAAAGTATCAAACTGAGTCTTGCTGAACGGAGCGTAGTGCGGCTTGTCATAGGTGATTGTGGTAATCTTATTCATCTCATCCTCAATATGTACGCATCTCAAGAGAGGGACGTAGCTGTCTCCGACTCTTTGGTGAGACACGATGTCGCTGTAGACGTACAAGGTATAAAACCCCGCTCTAATATCCGCGGGGTATGGAGCATCATTCGTTAGGCCTATGGTCATGTCCGAATGGGCTCCTAGAATTCTCCCCAACTGCCCCCTAACGTGAAGAGTTTCATCCTTCGCGGCGTTTAAGACGTAGAATCTTCGCAAAAGAGCATTGTAGCGGAATCTTACGGTGTTTTCCAGTATCGGTAAGCCTGAAGAACCAGCCTCGACGGCCTTGGGCTCTTTCGTCACCGCATAATTCATCTTGGAGGTCACTTTCTCTACGCTAGAGTAATAGCCTTCTTGAATAGTATAAAACCTGGTTAATCGCGGGGACACTACAATAAAGTAGTTATCCGGTTTGTCTAGGGTGTTCCAGGTGTGAGGATACTGGATTTCGGCCAAACCAACTTTCCAGGGGCCCTGTAGTTCGACGGGTGCGGCTTATTTGACAGTAAACTTGGTGATGGTATTGTTAGGGAATACATCTCGGGAAGAATTGCTGGGGACAACAACGTAAAAGCTTTTTCTCTCCATTGTAAACCCCGTGAATGAAATACTAATTTTTGCTTCTCAGTATTTAACGTCTTGCGCGTAGCTTTCAGGGATTCAACTATTAAACTTTTCGGGCCAACTGAGTCATTTCACCAATATTTGCTTTTTTCTATTGATATTTTTTTCGCCAAAATCTTTTCAATCCTGAAGACGTCTGTTCCTCGAATCTTTTGTAACTCTGCGTCGTAAAAAGAACCTATAATGTCTTTGCCATCATAATCTTTCAGCTTGTAGACCGGCGGTTCCCTCGGGACTAGTTCAGAAACGGGAAATACCTCGTCTGAAAAGGTTTGTTTGTATCCTTTGGTAAAAGGATTCTGGGATTTCGACACTCTCACCGTATCCCCGACTTTGAACTTATATTTTGGGTTTCTTTGGGGTTTAGTTAGACTGTATAAGTTTTTAAAGACTTTCCAAGAATTGGAACTATTCACCTCGGTAGGGGCCATTTTTATACCTCGGTGATGGCTCAGATTATAAGATTTCACCAAGTTCTGAAGCCCTTCCACATAGGATCGGGTATTCTGGGAGCTGAAATAACGCCACATTTTGGTCTTCAGAATTCGGTTGAATCTCTCCACCACCGACGCTTTTAATTCACTAGCGGTGGTAAAATGTTTATTACCGTGTTTATTGAGCAGGCTTTGAAATTCCCGATTGAGAAACTCTTTACCGCTATCGGTTTGAAGTTTGACGGGAACTCTTCCTTCCTCCAAAATTTCTCGAAAAGCCCTCATTACTTCTTTACCCGTTTTGTTTTTCAGTACCCTGACCCAGGCATATTTAGAAAGAATATCTATACAAGTCAGTAGATACTTGTAACCTTGGTTATATTTGGCTAGGTTTGTCATATCCACCAGATCGATCTCCCATTGTCCGTCTATATTGGAAACATTCACCTTATTCCTTTTAAAATGGATTCTGGCCGGTTTATGGATTGTGGTAGGTGATTTCATGTTCGAAGAGGCAGGTATGTCTCCTCTGACTGGGTTGATCTACCGTGCAGCCTTGACACTCTTTTTGCTGATCGTAGTAGACGATAATATCCACCAGACACGTCATCAGACCATTAATAAGTTGCTGGGCCTTTTTCCAGGCTTCAGGAAGCACACCGTCCGGGCAATCCATCTCTGTCTCAGACAGGCCAATCGACATCGGCTCCTGGGGAACTTGGCTGTTCACCCACGGCTGTCCTGGAGCTAGGTAAGAGATATCCGTCTGAGTAGCCTTATCGGAGACAGGGTTATCCATCTGATCATCAGCGGAGACGGGGGAAGAACACCAGGGACATGGAGAATGGAATCTGCAGTCCGGCTCAAGGTCTCTTGACCAGAGACTGTAATTGGGGAGTATACTAAAATAGTGGGGGTCCGATGCCTGGTGATCCAGAAGGCCGTCCGTCTGGAACAAGTTATAGAATTGGTAAGATTCAGGCCTTGAAGGCTCAGGCCTTGGCGCCTCAGGCAGTATCCCTGAGTTTGTCACTCCAATCCCGGTCATTTCAAAGTCTGTAGAGGCCGACATGCTGGGGATCTTAAATGTTCACGTCCTCCTTTTGGGTCTGGTGACTAACAGTCTGAGTATTTATGGTAAAAGGGAAAGGGGGCGTGGTGTAAAATAAAAGAGCGCTTTCCATTACATCATCGCTTCAGCCTGATCCTACCCTTCAATATGCAGAAATCAGTCCATGACTACTAAAGGTGGAGACCAGTTTTCCTTGTTGTCCTCCGAGGCCTCCCGTGTTTCGCACAACAAGGCAGAGGACAGTTTTCCTTGTTGTCCTCTGAGGCCTCCCGTGTATAGAACAACTTAGCCCGGGCATCGTCTGCCGCTTTAGCTGCACGAAACTCGGGCATCAAACATCTTTTAACCCTTCTCAAGCGCTCCTTCAAACGGACCCTGCGGATTGGACGCTTCGCCGGGGTCTCGATCATAGATTCCATTTTTCTTCACAAAGTCTTTAGAAATGAAGCTGTGCCGCTTTTTATATATCAGTTTCAGAAGGGTCCGGATATTGTTATGGTCACCAAGAGGCGTGGATGGTAGGTTCCTTCCTTAACATGTGTGTGTGTGGGCGGGCTCTCCTTGGGGAGAAGCGGAAGGGCCATCATCAGGGTTAACTGACTGCAGGCTAGAAGCTGAGTCAGTAGACCTGTGACCACCAAGAGGTGTGGACGGCAGGGTCTGTTAGAGACTTGCCCATACATGTCGAGGATTCTTCCTTAACATGCCTGGACTAGTCCTCGGGTGAAAGAGGGGTCACCCATCCATCAAGTCTGTTCTTGACAGTTTCCTGGGGTAAAAACAGGATGGGAGGGTTCAAGGAAGGGACACCCATCCGCCAAACGGATTTTGGCCGTTTCCTGGGGTAAAAACAGGATGGGAGGGTTCAAGGAATGGACACCCATCCATCAAATAAATCTTGACCATTTCCTGGGGTAAAAACAGGATGGGAGGGTTCAAGGAAGGGACACACATCCGCCAAACGGATCTTGGCCGTTTCCTGGGGAAAACAGGATGGGCGGGGGTCACGGAAGGGGTCAGACTTCATGACGTCAATCCAAAAGGGGCGGGGCTTAACTCATCAATTATTTTTTGACATTTTGACAGAAGGTGCATGGCTTATACTACTATGCTGTGTGCACAGAGCTCAGACCTAAAGCTGGAGCCATGTTCTCTGTGCTCAGCCAACTGAGTAGCTTTGGTTGAATCAAATGTTTTATTTGTAGAATACCAGCCCTGATCAGGCGCTGTTTCAGAGATGTTGACTCTACTGCCATGGTAGAGACAACTGGCAACTCTAAAGTCCAATATAAATTTAAGGATCTTCCCTCTACGCGACAATCCAACTGTGTCCAGATTCTCAATACACTTCGGTAAAAGTTTGAAACATTACCTATGGGGAAGGAATCACTGTCCATTAAGAAAAGCACTTGGTCCAATTTCAGGTTGCCAACTTGGTGCAGGAGACCACACGCTAGTGGCTTCCAGGACACAGCCATATGACCATAGAGCAGTTTTTGCAGAGTTTGTAGTCTGAAAGCATTTTTTATGCTACAGATGTCCACCAGTCCTTGTCCTCCTGCACTCCTGGGCAAGTGCAAAATACCTTGATACAGCCAATGTTTCCCATTCCAAAAAAAACTAATCAACTCCCTTGTGATGCTATAGCCTCACTGTGATGCAGATATATTTATAGCACGAATAGATATGGGTCAAGACTTTCAATAAGTTTTACGTATTAACTACAATGAGCAATGTACTAGTGGGTTTGCAATGAGGAAAAAAAAGAGGAACATTTTTTTTTAACTTTTATAAGATATTTGGTCTTACCATCAGGTTGTTTGTTAAGGTTTTTTTTTTTCAGAGGTTTCGCCGTATGTTTCGGGTGCAAGACTCGCGCGTAACATATCATTTTTACCGACTGGTGTTTTAAAGGTGGTGCAGATGCTAAACGCAATCACGGGTACCTGGGAAGGTCAAACAATAGCTATAGGAGAAGTCCAAATTGTATAAGTAGTGTACGTGTACCGTAATGTTTAAGTTTGTATATTAGTAACCTCGAGGTTAGGTATAAATGTTTTTGTTGTTTTGTTGTTTATTGTTTTATTAGGTATATGTTGTTGTCAGATATTTTGATTTGTACTTGGAGGGTACGATTTCCCCGGCAGGTCTTAAATGGTATCTCCCTATGATCAGGTAAGCCGATCCTGGTAATGGAAAAGGCTTTATAAGCACAGTTGTGGCCGCAAGAGGGAAAAACGATCGTTTGGAGAGAATTAATAGGAGTTAGGTAGTATGAGGAACACCAGACAAGAGGTGCCTGGCGGCTGAGCTGTTGGTTGCTGTAAAGGAGTGTGTTAGGTTTCTGAGGACCAAAAACGACTCCTGAGATTTTTTTTTTGAGGAGTTGTACTT
This sequence comes from Erpetoichthys calabaricus, assembly GCF_900747795.2. Taxonomy (NCBI): domain Eukaryota; kingdom Metazoa; phylum Chordata; class Cladistia; order Polypteriformes; family Polypteridae; genus Erpetoichthys; species Erpetoichthys calabaricus. The sequence continues at coordinate 194,224,324 of NC_041395.2, forward strand.
GTGACCTGGACTGAAACAGAGTCCCGTTTTGTATTATTTTAAGGCTGCTGATGCCCTTGCATGGACTGAAATTGATTATATATATATTAGGGTAAGAGCCTCTGTGTTTTCCAATTTTTATTTTTTTTTGTCCTATTTTTTTTTTTCTTCTTCATAATTTGATTTTGCCTTGTCACTGGATTATTTATACGGCTAAGGATCTGCGCTGGTATCCTGAAGGTTGCCAGTTCGAATCCCCGTCACTGCCAAAAGAGATCCTACTCTGCTGGGCCCTTGAGCAAGACCCTTAACCTGTAATTGCTCCAGGGGTGCTGTACAATGGCTGACCCTGCGCTCTGACCCCAAGGGGTATGCGAAAACTAACAAATTTCTAATACGAGAAATCGTATAAGACGAATAAAGAACAAAAAAAAAAAAAAATTACCTTTGGTTTTGAACATCTGCCTCTCTTATTACCCCCTCAGTCCTGGTCGGTCCCAAACTACTAGCAGGCCATCTGTTTTAGTAGATGGCTTGTGACATTTTGGTGGCAGTGGCGGGATCGACTGGGGGACTTGGAAGATCTTAGAGAGAGCAGAGTTGGCACCCAAGAAGGTTTCTGCATCCGTTTCAGCTTCATTGTCAGGTGAAGAACCACAGACACAGTCCCCAGAGTCATTGGAAGCAATGTCTAAAGAGGCACAGTCATTGGAAAGAATGTTCCAGCAGTTTCTACAAGCACAGGAGTACAAGGAGAAACAACAAGAGCTGAGGTGGAAGTCGTTGCAGCATCAGTTTAAGTTACTGCAGGCAGAGGTACAGCAAGGACACGAAGGAAGTCCTTCAAAGAACACTGGAGTGGCTCGTTCACCACCTGTAAGTCCCAATCTAATGTACACGGATTGTGCGGAGGCTAACACCAATAACTCTGCTGCAGGATCTACCAGGTGGGTGGAAGGTCCAAAGCTCCTCCCCTATAAGGAAGACGAGGATGTAGAGATATTCCTTGCCATATTTGAAAGAATGGCTGTTGTTTTCTCATGGCCAAAAACTGAATGGGCAATAAGATTAGTACCCCTATTAACTGGCAAGGCTCGCACAGCTTTTGTGGCCATGGATTCTTCTGAGTCATTAGACTATGAGTCAGTCAAACAAGCCATATTGAATAAATTTGAGATTAGTATAGAGAGTTATCGTCTGTGGTTTAGAACTGCAGAATGGAAGGAGTGTGAATCTGCATTAGAGCTACAAGCCAGATTGAAGAATCTATGCACTTGTTGGCTTAAACCCCAACAACATGATAAAGAGATTATAATTGACTTTATTATTTTGGAGCAGTTTTTGCAGGTGATGAGCTGAAGACTTGGATTTTAGAACATCAGCCAAAGTCTTCACGCCAAGCCGCAGAACTAGCAGAGGTCTTTCAAACTTCTCGAGGCCATCCCAGGAATCTACAAAAAGTGACCAAAACTAGTAGGGCTCCAATGACTTATCCAATCCTTCCTGGTGCATCCAAGGTCGTGGTAGGTCATGGTTCTCTTACCTCTAAGAGCGGGAGGGATGGGGGTGTAGCCGGTGTAATATGTTATCTTTGTGGACAGTGGGGTCACAAGAAAATACAATTTCCTAGGGCCAAGAGTAGTGCAGTTTGTGAAGAAAATAAATTCTGTTATGTTCCGTGCCCAATTCCTTGGAAAGTAGTGCAGAAGAATCAAGAAAAGGTGGTTAAAGTAAAAATAGCTGGTCAAACCAGAACAGCACTGATTGATACCCAAACCTTGGTGAGACGAGATATTCTTGATGATAAATTGCTGTCGACATCCAAGAAGGTGGTTCTGAGATGCGTCCATGGAGATGAGGTTTCTTATCCTCTGGTAAAGATGTGTATTGAGATAGGAGGCCAGATGTATGCAATGTCAGTGGGAATAGTGAATGACATGCCATACCCTGCCTTGCTTGGGCTGGATGTGCCAGATATTGATGGCATATTGCAGCAGAGCCTGGTGCAGGAAGCCCGGGTCTTGACCAGAGCTCAAGCAGCTGCAGCCATAGAAAGTGACCAAGTGGACTGGAGCACTTTGCCTTTTTCCCAGGGGAATGAGGACTCAGTCCGTAAGACCCGCAGGCAGCAGAAACAGGCGAATATTTTGGGCACACCTGCCCTAGATACTGGCATTACTCTTGCCTCTGGAGATCGTGACTGCTCACCTTTCATTACAGGGGAGATAGGGGCTTTACAACGTGGCGATCCCAGTCTGCAGTCCTGTTTTGTTAAAGCCAAAAAACAACATCAGTCAGTTACAGGAGAAATCTTTGTGTTAGACCAGGATATTCTTTACCACCAAGATGAGCATGGCAAACAACTGGTATTACCTAAAGAGTTTAGGGACAAGGTGTTAAAAATAGGGCATGATATCCCATGGGCCAGACATTTAGGGCAAACTAAGACTAGTGATCGTATTGCTAAACATTTTTATTGGCCAGATTGGTCTAAAGATGTAGTCAGTCATTGCAGGAGTTGTCCTGAATGTCAGCTTGTAGGACCTGTTAAGAAAGTAGACAGAGTTCCGTTAGTGCCATTACCTGTGATAGAGGAGCCTTTTAGTAGAATTGCGATGGATATTGTAGGTCCTCTACCACGTAGTAGTAACGGGCATCGTTACATACTGGTCCTATGTGATTATGCAACGAGATATCCAGAGGCATTCCCATTGAAGAAGGTCAAGGCTACTCAGGTTGCTATCGCCTTAGTTCAGTTATTTTCCAGAGTTGGCATCCCTAGGGAAATGTTGACCGACCAGGGGGCTAATCTTACAGCAGGGCTAATTAAACAGGTGTATGGTCTGTTAGGGGTCCAGGGTTTGAGAACCACACCTTACCATCCATAGACTGATGGCCTAGTAGAACGCTTCAATGCCACTCTGAAGCAAATGCTAAAAAAGTTTGTGTCTGACACTGGGGCAAACTGGGATCAATGGCTGCCATACTTGCTCTTTGCTTACAGAGAAGTCCCTCAGGCTTCCACAGGATTCTCACCATTTGAACTGGTTTATGGGCGCAATGTTCGAGGCTGAGTATTCTAAGTTATGTTATCAGAATGAGAGATCGACTGTCAGCAATGTCGGAGTTGGTTAAAAAGAACAGGTTGGTTGGTTTCGTCCATTTATAGGAGATGGACGTCTGAAGCAGAGCTCCGCTAGCAGCGGCTTTATTTTCCCACGTATTTCATATTATTTAGAGGTATCCTGTATTTAACCCGACCAAGGAACTTCCACTACAATATACAAGTATGAGTAACAAGAAGAAAAGTCAGAAAGAACCAGAAAAGAAACTTAAAGCTGCATCAAAGTCCGGACAGACTTCCGGCCTGAGTGCAAGTGTAAGGTATGGCCTCACGGAGACTGACCTGGAACAGGCAGACGAGTGCGCAGAATTCCTGGGACCCCCGCTCCATTGTATCGTCTCCAGTCGAGAGTGAAAATGGGAGCGAAGGCGCAAGTGATACAGGTCGCGAGGGATCGCCGATTTCTGAGGATCATTCGAGACTAGAAAGGGCTCTGCAGGACGTGCTCTCATCTACTCATCGCGAGCCTGTAACAGGAGCTGCATTTTCACTTGCGGAGCACGAAAGCCGAAGCGAACTGTCCGAACTGAAAGAGATGATCGCTACACAGTCAACCGCCATGGTTACGGCCATGAAGGAGCTTAAGAATGAGCTTAAGAAAGATAACACAAATGATCTTAAGAAGGTGGCCATTGAGCTCAAGAAGGATAACAAAGATAAGGAAACGTGTTTATTTAAACGTTTTGACGTGAACTTTAAAGCTATGTTGGAGAAATTAGTGGAACACATTGAAGAAACTAATTCCAAACTGAAAAGGCTTGATGATCATATTAATGACGTTTCAGATCAGCTGGAAGACGTTAAGCAGGGACTCACGGCTCGAGTGGAAACAGCGGAACAACTGGCATCTAACGCCGATGAAAAAGCCACAGCTGCGAACTCGGAATGCAAAAAACTTGGAGACAGACTTGCAGCCCTGGAGGATGGGTGCAGAAGAAATAATATAAGAATTGAGGGTATACCTGAGAAACGAGAAAGCTCAAGCCCAGTGAAATTTGCAGTAGAATTACTGTCTAAAATAATTGGAGATGACTTTAAACTCGACAATGAGATAGCCACGGCTTATCGCACAAAGATACCAAGCGCCTTTAAACCTAGGTCTTTTATTGTCCGCTTCGAGAGACTAAGATGTAAGCTTGATGTGATGGCACTTCTCAGACACAAGCAAGAGATTATATTTGAAAATAATCTTATTCGTATTTTTCCCGACTTCTCACCATCAACAGCTGCAAAACGCAGATCCTACATCGACATTAAAAGGATGCTACGGGAAGCCGATATCAAATACAGCCTCTTGTATCCTGCCAAACTGAAAGTGGAAGTTCAAGATCGACATTATATTTTCTTCAGCAAAGAAGAAGCTGAAAAAGAATTAAAGAAGCTGTTTCCGACACTTTTTTGAAAGTTAATTAAAGAGCCGTATTCTATCAAGGCACGGGAAGGACCTATGATCTGATCGCTGGATCCATGTTTAAAGAGACTGGTATTATAATTATACATCCCTTATTTTCTTTTTTTTTTTTTTATCTGGACTTTATATGTTATATGTTTATGTTTTAATCAGAGTTATAGAGTTATAGATGTGAGTGTGAAAATGTGGAAGTGATTAAAGTAGGATTCGTTTTATTTTTTTTTATTTTTTTTTTATTTTTTTTTTATTTTACTATACCTTAAAGTAGACTGTTTAACTTCATACCCTTGGTTTATTGCTTGTTCTACTATTTATATAATTACCATTATACTATTACAGTAGGAATTACCAGGTTTATCCTAGACTAGTTTTTAAAATCATTCCCAGGGTTGTTTTTTTTTTTTTTTTTTTTAAATCTTAATATCTTAACTTAAAAGCGCAGAAGATTATTTCAAGCTTAAATATTGTAAATGAGAACATTTTCGGCAGATAGTATTAAGAATTTAACTGCAAAAGATATCTCTGTTTTAATTCTGTAACGCCGCTGCAGGGTGGGGTTTGTTTTGTTTTGGACGTGCTCTGTCTCTACGTATGTCAGAGGACTGGAACATCGCGAAGTGGGATCTAGCCTCATGTGGGGAGGCAAAATGGGGGGGGTGGGGGGATAAAGGGGGGAGAGAAAGAGAGCAGGTTATATCTAATCTATTCTTGTAATCCTTATAATTATAAATATCAATGCAACAATAGGCTAAAATGCAACAACTCATGGGGAATCTTGAAACTAAGATTAAAACTGCCATATTACCAATTAAAACTATAAATGACATTAAAAACCCAGAATCAATGTCTCCATGATGGGACAGCTAACTTTGTGAGCTGGAATGTTAAAGGCCTGAATCACGAATTAAAGAGAAAGAAAGTATGCTCTCACCTAACAGGCTTAAACGCTAAAACAGTATTTCTACAGGAGACCCACTTACTAACCAAGGATCAGTTCAGATTACAAAAAGACTGGACTGGCCAAATGTTCCATTCTAGCTTTATAAAGAAAACTAGAGGGGTGGGAATTCTCATACATAGAACAGTTCCATTTGTAGCATCAGAGGTAGTGTCGGACCCTGAAGGGAGATATGTGATGGTCATGGGCAACTTATATAACAGTAAAATGATTTTGATAAATGTTTATGCACCCAATGTTGATGATAAGGAATTCATGCAAAATCTATTTGCATCCATTCCCAATGTGAACACTCATAAAATTATTATGCCTGGGGACTTTAATTGTGTTTTAAATCCACTCTTAGATAGGACTCCTGTGACAGGGGGGACGACATCTAATACTGCAAAGATAATTACACAGTTTTTAAATGATCACAACTTATCAGACCCCTGGAGGTTTCTTAACCCAAACTCAAGAACATATTCGTTCTACTCACCAGTGCATTATAGCTACTCAAGAATTGATTATTTTTTTATAGATAATAATTTCCTGCCTACAATTAAATCATGCAAATATGACACAATTGTTATCTCTGACCATGCACCTCTAGTCTTGGAGCTAAAATCATTAAGCCCCTCAAACTCACCTCGCAGATGGCGTCTTAACCCTCTTTTATTGGCAGACGAGAACTGCACAGAATTTATATCCAAACAAATCAGCTTCTTCCTAGAGACAAACACGTCCACAGAGGTTTCTGCAGGAACACTCTGGGAAACTCTAAAGGCATTCTTAAGAGGCCAGATTATTTCATATCTTTCCCATAGAAATAAATTAGAAACCAAGAAAGTGTCAGAGCTAAGAAATGAAATTACTAGAATAGATGAAGAACAAGCCAGGCGTCTAAGTGAAGCTCTTCACAGGAAAAGGCAGGCCCTGCATACAGAACTTAACATCTTAACAACTAAAGAAACTGAACAACTTATTTATAAGTCTAGACAGCATTACTATGAACACAGAGAAAAAGCTAATAAGCTTTTAGCTCAACAAATTCATAAACAAGAAGTTCACAATGCAATACCAGTAATCACCAACAAGAATGGAGAAGAAATCATCGACCATAATAAAATAATGCACACATTTAGAGATTACTATAAGTCTTTATATTCCACTGAGCCCAAAGAAGACAACACGCAATCTAATGCATTTCTGGATAATTCACAAATACCACAAATAGATGCTTTAAGTGCTGAGGAACTGGATAAACCTCTAACGCTAACAGAATTACTAGACGCTATAAAGTCACTACAAAGCGGGAAATCATCAGGCCCTGATGGTTACCCCGTAGAGTTTTATAAGAAATTCTCCACTCAGCTAGCTCCACTCTTATTGGTAACATTTACAGAAGCTAAAGACCACCAAATACTACCTCAAACATTTCGACAAGCATTAATCACCGTCTTTCCTAAACAAAATAAGGACTTGTTACAATGTGCATCATATAGACCAATTTCACTCCTGAATAATGATGTTAAGATACTCTCAAAAATCCTAGCTAGAAGGATGGAGAAAGTGCTGCCCTCGGTAATATCACAAGATCAAACTGGATTTATTAAAGGCCGACATCTATCTTCAAATCTCTGACGCTTGTTTAATGTTATATATTCACCAGCAAAATCAAACACCCCAGAGATATTACTATCATTAGACGCAGAAAAGGCATTTGACATGATCGAATGGAATTACCTTTTCACTGCATTGGAGAAATTTGGGTTTGGCCCGAATATTTGTGCTTGGATCAAACTACTGTATACCAGTCCAGAAGCTCCAGTTTGTATTAATAACATTTGCTCAGACTACTTTAAACTAGAACGTGGTACCAGACAAGGATGTCCCTTGTCGCCACTGTTGTTTGCAATCGCTATTGAACCACTGGCGGTTCACTGCCGAAATTCTTATCAGATAAAGGGGATTGTCAGAGAAGGACTGGAACAGAAAATTTCTCTATATGCAGATGATATGGTCTTATATATATCGGACCCAGAAAACACTGTCCCTGCTGTTTTAACAGCACTAACAGAATTTCAAAAGATATCTGGTCTTAGAATTAATCTGAATAAAAGTATACTCTTTCCAGTGAACTCACAAGCATATAATATTAAATTAGACATCCTACCTTTTACCATAGCAGATCAGTTTAAATACCTAGGGGTAAATATCACAAGTAAACATAAAGCTCTTTATCAACAAAATTTTGGCGTCTGTATGGAAAAAATTAAGCAAGACTTGCATAGATGGTCAACCCTTCATCTCACTCTAGCCGGAAGAATTAACATTGTTAAGATGAATATCCTTCCTAAACTTCTCTTTTTATTTCAAAACATTTCAATATATATCAATAAATCGTTTTTTAAACAGTTAGATTCAATAATAACCTCATTCATTTGGAACTCAAAACACCCACGTATCCGAAGAGCGACCCTACAAAGTCCTCAGGCAGAAGGTGGCATGGCTTTACCTAATTTTCAGTTTTATTACTGGGCAGCAAACATACTAGCCATAAAAACCTGGACACAAATAAATGCACATACACAGGCTTGGTCTGCAATAGAAGTAAAATCCTGTAGTACTTCTTTATATTCCCTGCTCTGCTCTCCAATAAATGAAAGTTATCGCAAATATACTAATAACCCAATTGTGCTTTACTCGCTCAGAATATGGAACCAAATTAGGAAGCATTTTAAGATGGAAAATCTTTTATCAGTGGCACCTCTGCAAGAGAACCACCTCTTTCAACCTTCGCAAGTATATCCAGTTTTTAATACCTGGAAAAGTTTTGGGATTAAAATGCTCAGAGATCTTTATATAGACAACATATTTACATCTTTTGAACAATTACGCTCAAAATTTAACCTCCCAGCTACACATTTCTTTTACTATCTTCAAATTAGAAATTTTGTTAAACAGAAATTGCCCAATTTCCCCCACCTTGCACCCTCCACAATGCTGGAAAAAATACTGCTCAATTCTGAGGAAAAAAAACACTATTTCCGCAATATATAAAATCTTATTAGAGTCCCTACCTTTCAAAGATCCAAGAGGACATTGGGAAGAAGATCTCTTAATCAATATATCAGAAAAGGAGTGGAAGGTAGCAAAGCAGAGAATTCACTCGAGTTCTATATGCGCAAAGCATAGAATTATTCAACTAAAAATTATATATCAAGCTCATCTGTCTCGCTTAAAACTGTCCAAAATGTTTCCAGGCCAGGATCCAACCTGCGAGCGCTGCAACCAAGCTCCTGCCTCACTGGGTCACATGTTCTGGGCCTGCACCAAACTAACATAATTTTGGACAAAAATTTTTAAGTGCCTCTCAGACAGCCTTAGTATCACAATCCCTCCTAACCCACTAACAGCTGTGTTTGGTGTCCTTCCAGATGGACTGGAATTGGAGAAGGACAAGCAAACGGTGATTGCATTCACTACACTCTTGGCACGCAGACTTATTTTGTTAAATTGGAAGAATCCTAATTCTCCTCTTATAAGTCAGTGGGAAACCGATGTTTTATATTATTTGAAATTGGAAAAAATCAAATTTTCAGTTAGAGGATCTGTACAAAATTTTTTCAAAACATGGCAGGATTTAATCAATATTATTTTAGAATAAGAGAAATAACTATTATTGCATTTAACTCCCTTCTCCATCTCTTATTTATATAGATATTTACTTCTCCCCTTCTTTTGTCTAATGTTGCCTTATTAAAAAGCTTAAAGAAATTTTCCGTTAGCTAAGCTCTCCTTCTCAGGGGTGGGGTTTGATTTGTTTTCAAATTTGTTGGGTTATAAATTGATCTGTTTGTATGGAATGATTACAATGAAAATTAATAAAATAAAAATATATAAAAAAAAAAAAAAAAAAAGAACATGTTGCAGTCACAAAAGAAGCAGAAAGCCTGGTACGATCAAGCCTCACGTAATAGCAGTTTTCAATCCGGTCAGAAAGTCTTATTATTGTTGCCACTATCGACTAATAGTTTGCTGGCAAAATGGCAAGGCCCATATGAGATTGTTTCACAAAAAGGCCCAGTAAATTATGAAATTTATATGCCTAACCGGTCTAGAAATAAGAATCAGGTCTTCCATATTAACCTGTTGAAAGAGTGGAGGGAAAAAGCTAATCCTGAGGTACAGCTTTTGATTCGTAGAATTCAAGATGAAGAGGAATTACTGGAACAGTTTCTGCCTGCAACATCATCTTCTGCCGATCTACCTGCATTGGACCACCTTTTGGAGAAGCAACAGGAACAGTTAAAAACCGTGATTCCGGAGCATCTGTTCAGTGAAATACCTGGTAGGACTAATTTAATACAGCATAATATTTGCCTCACCTCTCCAGGTCCCATACGACAGACATGCAGCAGAGTTCCAGCTCGTCTGAAGGAGACACTAAGGAAGGAAGTACAGTCCATGCTCCAATTAGGTATAGTAGAACCATCTACTAGTGAGTGGTGTAGTCCAGTGGTACTGGTCCCAAAAAAGAATGGACAAATTCGCTTTTGTGTGGATTATTCCAAACTAAATTCTATTTCTGCTTTTGATCCATACCCTATGCCAAGGGTGGATGAAGTGATAGAACAACTGGGTCCAGCTATGTTTTTATCAACTTTAGACTTATGCAAGGGATACTGGAAGGTGCCACTAGCAGATACAGCTAAACCCCTCACGACATTTAAAGTGCCTAGCGGACTGTATCAGTTCAATGTCATGCCTTTTGGATTACACGGAGCTGCAGCCAATTTCCAAAGGTTGATGGATATTGTTTTGAGAGGAGCAGAATCTTATGCTCGAGCTTATATTGATGACATTGTAATCTACAGTGAGTTTTGGCATGAGCATTTATCACATCTTGCTGATGTTTTTCACAGGTTAAAGCAAGGCGGCCTGGTGGTAAACCTGGCTAAATGTGTATTAGCCAGATCTGAGGTACAATATCTGGGATACTCCATCGGAGGAGGATTTGTAAAACCTCAGGTGGACAAGGTGATGGCTGTTCAGGATCGTCCACGTCCTAACACCTAAAGACAAGTCCGGTCATTTCTAGGACTGGTTGGATGGTATAGGAGGTTCATTCCACGGTTTTCGGAGATTGCCTCCCACTTACTAATCTCTTACGTAAGAAAGAGCCCAACCATGTGAAATGGACTGAAGAATGTGAAAAATCTTTTGCTAAATTGAAAAATGTAATATGTTATAACCCTATTTTGAAATGTCCTGATTATAATTTACCTTTTTGTTTACAGACAGATGCATCTGGAGGGGGATTGGGTGCTGTATTGTTGCAGGGTGAGGGAGAAGATAGACACCCTGTTGTCTATATAAGTCGCAAGTTGTTTCCTAGGGAAATGAGATATTCCACTGTTGAGAAGGAGGCACTGGCAGTTAAGTGGGCCGTGGACTCTTTGAAGTATTACCTGCTAGGTCATCCTTTTGTTGTGGAGTCTGACCATCGTGCGTTGCAATGGCTAGCTCGGATGCGTGACTCCAACGCTCGAATTTCGCTGTGGTATTTGTCCTTGCAACCATACAAGTTTACAGTGAAATATATACAAGGGAAACAAAATAGATGTGCCGACTTTGTCTCTCGAATGCAGGATATCGAGGGTCTGAGTGAGGGGGTGTGTGACACTATAGCCTCACTGTGACGCGGATATATTTATAGCATGGATAGATACGAGTCAAGACTTTCAATAAGTTTTACATATTAACTACAATGAGCAATGTACTAGTGGGTTTGCAGTGAGGAAAAAAAAGAGGAAAAAAAGAGTCCCATTTTGTATTATTTTAAGGCTGCTGATGCCCTTGCATGGACTGGAATTGATTATATATATATTAGGCTAAGAGCCTCTATGTTTTCCAATTTTTATTTTTTTTTTGTCCTATTTTTTTTTTCTTCTTCATAATTTGATTTTGCCTTGTCACTGGATTATTTATACGTTTTTGTGCATCCTTTTTACATCAAAATTAAAATTACCTTTGGTTTTGAACATCTGCCTCTCTCGTGCCTCTCTTATTACCCCCTCAGTCCTGGTCGGTCCCAAACTATTAGCAGGCCATCTGTTTTAGTAGACAGCTTGTGACATCCCTTTGCACTTCAGTAATCAGGTCAAGTGGGGGTTCCAGGCATGCCCACCTGTGCTATAGAGCAGATACAACAAGGTTGTTTATGATTAGCATCCATCCTCTATATGACAGTTGGGGAAGTAGCCATCTCCAGTGTTGTAAACGGTTTCTGACATTTTCTGTAAATCCATCCATCCATCCATCCATCCATCCATCCATCCATCCTCTTCCGCTTATCTGAGATCGGGTTGCGTGGGCAGCAGCTTGAGGAGAGATACCCGGCCATTCTTCTAGCTCTTCTGGGGAAATCCTGAGGCGTTCCCAGGCCAGCCGAGAGACATAGTCCCTCCAGCGTGTCCTGGGTCTTCTCCTGGTTAGACGTGCCCAGAACACCTCACCAGGGAGGCGTCCAGGAGGCATCCTGATCAGATGCCCGAGCCACCTCATCTGACTCCTGTCGATGTGGAGGAGCAACAGCTCTACTCTGAGCCCCTCCCAGATGACTGAGCTTCTCACTCTATCTTTAAGGTAAAGCCCAGACACCCTGCAGAGGAAACTCATTTCAGCCATTTGTATTCGCAATCTCGTTCTTTCGGTCACTACCCATAGCTCATGACCAAAGGTGAGGGTAGGAACATAGATCGACTGGTAAATTGAGAGCTTTGCCTTTTGGCTCAGCTCCTTTTTCACCACGACAGACTGATGCAGAGCCCGCATCACTGTGGACACCGCACCGATCTACCTGTCGATCTCACGCTCCATTCTTCCCTCACTTGTGAACAAGACCCCGAGATACTTGAACTCCGCCACTTGGGGTAGGATCTTGCTCCCAACCCTGAGAGGGCACTCCACCCTTTTCTGGCTGAGGACCATGGTCGCGGATTTGGAGGTGCTGATTCCCATCTCAGTCGCTTCACACTCAGCTGTGAACCGATCCTGAGAGAGCTTAAGATTAAGAGCCTGTTGAAGCAAACAGGACAACATCATCTGCAAAAAGCAGTGATGCAATCCTGAGTCCACCAAACCGTACCCCCTCAACGCCCTGGCTGGACCTAGAAATTCTGTCCATAAAAGTTAAGAACAGAATCGTTGACAAAGGGCAGCCCTGGCACTGGAAATGGGTTTGACTTCCTGCCAGCAATGCGAACCAAGCTCTGACACCGGTTGTACAGGGACCGAACAGCCCTTACTCCCATGCACCCTCCAGGAGGTTCGACTATCTGACGGAACCTCCTCTCCAGGACCCCTGAATAGACTTTTCCAGGGAGGCTGAGGAATGTGATCCCTCTGTAGTTGGAACAAACCTTCCAGTCCCCCTTCTTAAAGAGGGGGACCACCACCCCCGGTCTGCCAAACCAGAGGCGCTGTCCCTGATGTCCATGCGATGTTGCAGAGGCGTGTCAACCAAGACAGCCCTACAACATCCAGAGCCTTAAGGAACCCCGAGCGTATCTCGTCCACCCCCAGGGCCCTGCCACCAAGGAGTTTTTTGACCACCTCTGTGACCTCAGTCCCAGAGATGGGGGAGCCCACCTCCGAGTCCCCAGGCTCTGCTTCCTCATTGGAAGGCATGTTAGTGGGATTGGAGAGGTCTTCGAAGTACTCCCCCCACCGTCTCACAACATCCTGAGTCGAGGTCAGCAGCGCACCATCCCCACCATATACAGTGTTGACACTGTACTGCTTCCCCATCATGAGACGCCAGATGGTGGACCAGAATCTCCTCAAAGCCGTCCGAAAGTCGTTCTCCATGGCCTCCCCAAAATCCTCCCACGCCCGAGTTTTTGGCTCAGCAACCACCAAAGCTGCATTCCGCTTGGCCTGCCAGTATCTATTAGCTGCCTCCAGAGTCCTACAGGACAAAAGGATCCTGTAGGACTCCTTCTTCAGCTTGATAGCATCCCTCACCGCCAGTGTCCACCAACGGGTTCAGGGATTGCCGCCACGACAGGCACCAACCACCTTATGGCCACAGCTCCGGTCAGCCGCCTCAACAATAGAGGCACGGAACATGGCCCATTCGGACTCAATGTCCCCCTCCTCCCTCGGGATATGGTCGAAGTTCTGCCGGAGGTGGGAATTGAACCTACTTCTGACAGGGGACTCTGCCAGACGTTCCCAGCAGACCCTCACAACACGTTTGGGCCTACCAGGCCTGACAGGCATCCTCCTACTGGTGATCAGTTGACAGCTCCGCTCCCTCTTCACCCGAGTGTCCAAGACATGTGGCTGCAAGTCCGACAACACAACCACAAAGTCGATCATCGAACCTAGGCCTAGGGTGTCCTGGTGCCAAGTGCACATATGAACACCCCTATGCTTGAACATGGTGTTCGTTATGGACAATCCGTAATGAGCACAGCAGTCCAATAACAAAACACTGCTCGGGTTTAGATCGGGGGGGCCATTCCTCCCAATCACGCCCTTCCAGGTCTCACTGTCATTGCCCATGTGAGCACTGAAGTCTCCCAGCAGAACGAGGGAGTCCTCAGAAGGTATTCCCTCTAGCACCCCCTCCAGGGACTCCAAAAAGGGTGGGTACTCCAAACTGCTGTTCGGCGCATATATGAACACCCCTATGCTTGAACATGGTTTTCGTTATGGACAATCCGTGATGAGCACAGAAGTCCAATAACAAAACACTGCTTAGGATCAGATCAGGGGGGCCATTCCTCCCAATCACGCCCTTCCAGGTCTCACTGCCATTGCCCATGTGAGCATTGAAGTCTCCCAGCAGAACAAGGGCGTCCTCAGAAGGTATTCCCTCTAGCACCCACTCCAGGGACTCCAAAAAGGGTGGTTACTCCAAACTGCTGTTCAGCGCATATGCAAAAACAACAGTTATGACCCGTCCCCCCACCTGAAGGCAGAGGGAGGCTACCCTCTCGTCCACCGGGGTAAAACCCCAATGAACAGGCTCCAAGTCGGGGGGCAATAAGTTTGCCCACACCCGCTTGGCACCTCTCACCAGGGGCAACTCCAGAGTGGTAGAGAGTCCAGCCCCTTTCAAGGAGATTGGTTACAGAGTCCAAGCTGTGCATCGAGGTGAGCCCGACTATGTCTAGTCGGAACCTTTCGACCTCGCACAGTAGCTCAGGCTCCTTCCCCTTCAGAGAGGTGACACGCCCCAAGAGCCAGCCTCTGTAGCCAAGGATCGGACCGCCATGGTCCCTGCCTTCGGACACTACTCAACTCACACTGCACCCGACCTCCTTGGCCCCTCCCATAGGTGGTGAGCCCATGGGAAGGGGGACCCACGTTGCCCCTTCGGGCTGTGCCCGGCCAAGCCCCATGGGAGCAGGCCTGGCCACCAGGTGCTCACCATCGAGCCCCACCTCCAGGCCTGGCTCCAGAGGGGGGCCTCGGTGACCCACGTCTGGGCGAGGGAAAACGCTGTCCAAATTTTTTGTTCTTCATAGGAGGTTTGCTGAACCGCTGTTTGTCTCATCCGCCACCTAGAACCAGTTTGCCTTGGCTGGCCATACCAGGAGCATAAAGAGCTTCTAGGATCATTGGGACACGCAAACCCCTCCACCACGATAAGGTGGCAGTTCGAGGAGAAGTTTCTGCAACTCCTTCCCAATTTTTAATGTCATTTTTAATGCCTCCTAGATATAATCCCAGGTATTTAATTCCATCTCTTGTCCATTTCAGTCCAGATGGCAACAAAGGAAAAGGACTCATCCAGTTACCCAATAGTACCGCGGAGCTCTTGGTCCAATTTACTTTAGCTGAGGATTCTTTTTGGAACTCATCCAGCACAGATACCAGTACACCCACATGTTGTTGTTTTGCAACAAATACTATAAAATCATTTGCATATGCTGAGATCTTCAAAGGCACTGAACACTCTAATCCCTCTATCTACTTTGAACGGAGCGCTCAGCCCACCATTGATTTTCAGTACACCCTGAATGTCACTATAGTGCACCCGAACCATGGAAACAAAGCAGGGTGGAAAATCAAATCCCATTAGTACTCGCCAAAGGTACTGGTGCTCCACCCGATCAAAAGCCTTCTCCTGGTCCAAGGAAATTAGACCACCATGTCATCCAAACAGTTTGCAGATTACAAATGTATCCCTAATAAAAAAGATGTTATCATATATGGACCTATTTGGTACACAGTAACTCTGATCAGGGTGAATGACATGACCCAATACCTCCTTCATTCTCATAGCCAACACTTTAGAAAAAAATTTATAGTCAGTACAAAGCAAGGCTACTGGCCTCCAGTTCTTAATATTACAGAGATCACCTTTTTTTGGAATGAGGGCAATAACAGCCCTTCTACATCTCAAGGGGAGGAGACCTTTATCTAAGCACTCTTGAAGAACCACAAGTAGGTCTGGTCCAATGAACTCCCAAAACAACCTGTAGAATTCAACAGTAAGTCCATCAATACCTGGAGCTTTCCCGGTGTTTAAACTTGCCATTGCCCGTGAGAGTTCTTCAAGGGTAAGCCATCCCTGTAAAGCTGGTAACTCCTCCTCTGGCACCTGCGGCAGCCCATTAGTAAAACCCGAACAAGCAGTGTCCTGTCCATCAGCTCAGCTGAGAAAACTTTAGAATAGAATTCAACGGCAAATGCCCTAATTTGAGAAGAGCTTCTCATCTCACTTCCAGAGGGGTCACGCAAACAATAAATCATTCTGCTTTGGCCCTGTTTTCTTTCCAGCCCAAAAAAGTACTTGGTTGGAGCATCACACTCAGTTTCTGCTTGAAAACGGGCTCTAACCAAAGCACCTTGGACTTTATAATCAGTCAGGTGTGCAAGGGCAGCCTTTCTCACTTTCAACCTATCCAGGTACTCATTGCCCTTAGAGGAGTCAAAGTCCTACTGGAGTGCTGTTATCTCTTCCTCCAGTGCTTTCATAGAATCATTCAAGCTCCGTGTGACATTCAGAGTATACTGCTGACAGAACTGGTGAATCTGCACTTTACCAACATCCCACCACTGACCCAGAAAAGAGAACTGATATATCCTTTCATGCCACTGTGTCCAAAAGTACCTAAAACAATTTTTAAAAAAAGCCCATTAAAACGCCAATTTTTTTTGACTTTTTGACTTTAAAGATGACATAAGAACATTGCAGGTAACAATTGCATGATCAGAAAAACTGTTTGGCACAATGACACATGAATTAAAATGGTTAAGATGATGTTTAAAAGTATAAAACCGATCAAGCCTGGCAAGTAATAGAGTGCCACCTCACACCTGTGCCCACGTGTACTGCCTGTCACCCCCATTCAGAGCCCTCCACACATCCCTCAATTCATATCGCTCAATGAGCGCTTCCAGCTCTCTGGCAGATCGCAGGTGGGGCTCTGTATAATTCTTGTCCAGTGCATCATTAAGGGTGCAGTTAAAATCCCCACCTAAAAACACGCATTCATCCAGGTCACACTCTGATAAAGTACGCTCAAGACATTTAAAAAAGCGCACACTTTCTCTGCCAATTGTTGGAGCATTAGTGTTAATAAAAACCAACCGGCTATTTTTCAAGTCAACCTGTACTTTAAGCATCCACTGCCTTATCACTTCGTAGGCAAAAACCGATATCGGACACACTTGTTTGGACATATCAATGGCAACACCAGAGCTGCGTGTTGACCTGTAACTGAAAAAAAACATCTCCTCCCCAGCATTTCTGTCACTCAATTTCTAAAGCATTTTCGCTGTGCGTCTCCTGCAGGTAAGCCACTGTCAGATGCTTCCCTCTCAGGAAGTCGCACACTTTCGCTATCTTAATAGGGCTCTTGCAACTGGCAACATTAAGACTCCCAATTTTAAAATCGCACATTGGTAAAATTGATAATGGAACCAAAAAAAATGCTATAATACCATTAAGTAATATAAAAAGTGCAGAATTTCGATCCATTATTAACAAGTTGTGAAATTAGCAGATGTGCGTAACTTTCTTAAAATACTTCCAAGCCTCCACCCCTCCTTGTCCGAAAAAACCTTAGTACCCGATCTTGGCTTCATTAACCGTTTAACGGAGGAAATAAATAATTTAACATCATGAAAAAAATTCTTTACATCCACTCTTTTCCCCTTTGTTTCAATCAAAAAGGACCTAATTCTGTAAAATCCATATCCTTCTGTGGTGTCCTGACTACTTTCTGACACAACAGAGGAATCAGTTAAATAACCGTCCTCCCCGCAATCTGAAACCGAGGACGCTTCCGTGTCAGCTGCAACTGCAGTCTCTTCAAAACTTCTTTTTTTAAAAGCAATTTGCTCATCTGCCCCACAGTGTCTTTTAACAGCCTTTGGTGTTTTGAAAGTACTGTCGGAGCCAACACACTCCATGTCCATATCACCCCATATGCTTGGGACCACCGATTCTTCACCGATACACAGAGTCCGATACCTCCAAGACACCTGACTCATTAACAGTATTTCCTGACTCTGATACAGGAGGGTCCTGATTTTCATTATCCCTATTCAGTTTGGGATCGCCATTAAGCGAATCGCTGATCAATTGGACCAACGCAGTCTGATCGCTAGCAGCGTGTTCATTCTGAGCAACACCGATCCCGCGGCTACTTCCTGCTGTGTTATTAAATGCAGACGCCTTCTCTGCCGCATTTGTCTGCTCCTCACAGGGGTCGGGGGTCACATCTAGGGTCAGTTGTTTGCCTGATTCTGCTGTCTTATCAACATCTGTGCAGTCTCTGGCTACATGACCAGCTTTGCCACATTTAAAACATTTCATCGGTTCCGAGGTGACAAAGATAACATATTTGTAACCGTCCACTCGGAACCTCAACTCTACAATTAACTCTTCCGCTGTATTTTTTAAAATCATTAAAACTTGCCTCCGAAAAGACATCACATGTTTCAACTGGGATGCTTTACATCCTAAAGGTATTCGTTTAATCTGCGAGATTACATGTCCATAGCGAGATAGCTCTCTTTCAAGGGTCTCGTTAGAAATACAAGGAGGTACATTAGATAAGCTAATCTTTTTTGCTGGAGTTGTAACAGGCATTACGGGAGTTAAAGTGTCCGTTATAACAATTCTATTTTCTACCAATCTATGAACAAAATCTGTTGTAGCAACAAACACAACCACTGCGCTGCTCATTCTTGAGGCTGAACGAACATTGTCACAGCCTATCACATTTCCTACAGCCAATACACATTCTTCCAGAGAACAGGCCGTTTCTGGCATTAGCTTCACTCCATGTTTTCGGGTGAGTTTTTCGAAATCACCATTCCGCAAACGGAACCCTCCTGAGGAGGCCTTTCTGCCCTTCCTCAGAATAAACCACTCCAACAAAAAGATAAACAGTGTGAGCTGGTGGGTTGATCGCAACCCTACAGGATATGGACGCTTCTCTAAAAAACGCTGAAAGACTACCTTCACATTGCTCCCTTACTTGCTGGGCTTACTTGTGGCTGATGTATCGTGCGACCCACACAGTACTTTGCATACTTAAAAGCCCGAACAGCACCTATCAGATTTGGTTTGATTGTTTGCTTTTCTCTCTGTCTCTCTCTCTGATATTCTCTGCTCCTGACTCCTTTGAATAGGAAGATATGTTTGCATTCTTTTAATTGTGAGATGGAACTGTCATCTTTTTCTCGTCATGGAGCACATTTAAACTTTTGAAAAAGAGACAAATGTTCATTTGCAGTGTTTGAATAAAGTTCCTGTCTCTAGAACCTCCTGTGCTTCTGTGGAAATCTGTGACCCAAGCGTGACAAGTGGTACCAGGAGTGAGGTTTTTAGGCCCCCGGATGCACGCTCATGGTAATAAGAGTCACTAGCAGAGTGAGCCTGTTTAAATACATATTCTAATGAGCTATTGGCATGCTGCAAGCGCACAAAATCCGGCTGCTCGCCAGTGCTCGATTCTTGTTTGGAGGCATTTGCAAGTTGAGATGTTGTAGATGGGCCAGCCAGCCGCTCTGGGAAATTTGGAGTGTCTCTCTCGGTCTCGCTGGAGAGATCAGGTTCAATATCTAGTCTGGGCTCGAGAACTTCCCCAACAGCCACTTCGGGTTCAATATCTAAATGGGGCTCGAGATCTTCCCCAGTAGCCACCAGTTCTTCCTCTTTCCCCCCGCTAAGCTTGACACGGGGCTCACTGACTGGCGGCCGACATTCGGTCATGAGTCTAGAAAAAAGGGCATTCCTCCTGCTGATCAGTAAGGGCCAGGGGCAGGAGTCCGAAACGGCAGACCAAACTTTAAAATGTCGACCCTTGTATGTTAAAGGAAGAAGCAATGTCTGATAGTCTTTAACATCTCCATGTACACAACGTATGTTTACAGTTTCAGTGTTACACAAGTACCTGTTGTCAAGACAATCCTGTCTGACAATACAAAGGTCACTTCCTGAGTCCAATAATGCCGAGATCTCACGGCCCCCCAACTTCACCGAGATCATTAAGCCATCCTTTTTATCTGAGGAATAAGGAACACGGGAGCAACAAACCTCGGCAAGACCAATTTCCATTGATTGAGCAGGGGTTAGGCAACATTCCCTCGCCAAGTGGCTGGGTTGATCACACCGGAAGCATCTTTATTTAGCTCCACTGCCGAAATATCCATGGCAACATCCATGGCCTCCTGCCTCCCCAGATGTGGGCGCTACATTAACAGCTGGATTCCCTGAAGGTCTTCCTGAGTAAACCCGATTTTCAGGTTTAACATCACATTGATGCTCTAACCTCCGTTCAAAGCGACGAACATTCCCTGGGTGATCCCTCGGAGGCTGTGAAAGAGCATAAGGAGCAGCAAATCCACCGCTTTTTCTCCAAGCAGTTTGAGAGCCCTCCAAGCATTTGGCTAAGATCGTCAATGACTCAACATCATGACGAAGAAATGAATCTCGGAGAACTGCAGGTATCCCTGCCAGCAGTATATTCATGACAACTTTTTCCATAACGCGCTCCATCTCATTTCCCTCAAACCAGCAATGAACTTTATGAATCAAATCTTGTATCTGTGCACAAATGGGACCGTCCATGTTCAGTTTCCAATCACGAAGCGCAAAACCTTTAGCCAAAAAGCTTATAGTTTTACTTAAAACAACCTGCCCTTTGAAGAAATCATAATCGCGAGGCACATTCCATAAAGCAAGTAAGGTATCCCCAGACAAGAAAGGGGTGACAATAACAGCCCAGTTTCGTTTGTCCTATCCCAGCAAAGTCGCCAAATGTTCAAAAGCTAAAAGAAACATCTCTGGGTCATCGGAAGGACCGATCTTCATCAGCACATCCTTGGAATTAGCAGGTGGAGCAGGAGCCGGAATCATCCTCCGGGTCGGGAGAAAGCAGGACATTTTGATCGATCTGAAACAACTCCTCAGCGTTCATCTGTGCAACTACTCCTGGTCACCTGGTTTCGAGTGTTGCTTGATTCACGAAAATGTGAATAAAGCTGAGGGAGGGGGTGTGAGCTGGGGGGCTGATCGCACCCCTACAGGATACGGACACTCCTCTAAAAAACGCTGAAAGACTACCTTCACATTGCTTCCTTGCTTGTTGGGCTTACTTGCAGCTGATCTATTGCACGACCCACGTGGTACTTCGTATATTTAGAAGCCCGAACACCACCTATCAGATTTTGATTTGATTGTTTGCTTTTCTCTCTCTCTCTCTCTCTCTGATATTCTCTGCTCCTGACTTCTTTGAAGAGGAAGATATGTTTGCATTCTTTTAATTGTGAGATGGAACAGTCATCTCTGTCTTGTCATGGAGCACGTTTAAACTTTTGAAAAAGAGACAAATGTTCGTTTGCAGTGTTTGAATAAAGTTCCTGTCTCTACAACCTCCTGTGTTTCTGTGCAAATCTGTGACCCAAGCGTGACAATAGTTAGAGACAGAATCACAATTAAGAACAAAAAAGCAGGAAAAACAAACAGTAAAATCACAAACATTCAAACTCACCTGCTCTCTACTCTCACTTTCTCACAGAGCTCCGTCCACGCACCACTCTCGCGAAAGAAAGAAAGAAAGAAAGAAAGAAAGAAAGAAAGAAAGAAAGAAAGAAAGAAAGAAAGAAAGAAAGAAAGAAAGAAAAAGAATATATAATTGTACTGCTTAAATCTTGGACAAAAACAGTTCAGTATATAGCATATATGTATTAAACAATATCATGCATGGGTGCCTGAGGATCTTCCATCAGACTCTGCTGACACTTGCAATACCACTACTGGGTGAGAGGGGGCACAGACACTAATGGTATCATTTCTTTTTCCCTATGCAGTGCCAAGAAACCTCCCAGTAAGGGCAACTGAGCTCAGCCCCTTCCACCCTAAAAGTATCGAAATCACTAAAAGGAATGTCATCAGACAAGAAGCACACATCCTACATGTGGGACATCCCCAAAGTTGACCACCTTGATAGAGTCCCTAAAATAGAAAAGCCAAACAGGCTAATCAGGACGTTTGCACTCTTGTTTTCTCATTTTGCATCACAGAGCACCTATTTTAGTTATTTTGTTTTGACTGTGACATTAAATGGGGTTACCTGGGTGGTCTCCCAACATTTCCTGAGAACTCCTTTCCTCTTTTTTCCCTTCACAACAAATATGAAATACCTACTCATTTGTTTTTGATCATTGAATCAATTTGAGTGCTGCAACTTAAGTACATCTAAAGGAGTCCTGATTTACATGATTAAGACCCTTAGATTTCTGGTGTTCCAAAAACTTAACAAAGATACAAGTATATTTGTTTTGAAAGCTCCTTAATCTATTGTAATTCTTTTTTGCTACTTGGATTGGCAAAAAATGAGTGCAAATATATGAGTTTGATAGGACCCTTGTGTTTATCATTGAGTACTTTTTGTTAAAACAAAGTTCAAGTCAACCAATTCCTGCACAAAAATTCACTAAATTGTCTGTAAAATTTAATTCATTAAACAAAATTTTAAAAATGCTTGCAGTACTGTACATTTCTCCCTTCTCTGAGGTAAACTAAGCAGAGGACAAACAAACTGATTATTTATGGCTGTTGTCACACACACAACAGCCAAAGGGCTTGACTAAATGTAAAATGCCGGGTCAGGGGTTGAAAAAGTGTACTAATGTTTTTTCTCCCACCTATGCAGATCATCAGAAGGAAAGACTACCTAAGCTTCAGTCAGATTCTACTTTCGGTTCCAATTCACGTCCTGCTTCTGACCTCTCTTTTGCCTACATAGCTTTAGACACTCCTCTTCCTTCCCTCTGTCTATAAAGCAAGCCCAGCTCCTTCCCCAGTCAGTCCCATAATGGACTCAGTCTTTTGAGACTAATCTGCGAATCATTGCACCACCTATTTTCAAAGATAATATTGATAATATATAGGGTGTGTTTCCTTTAACACTGTTTACATTGATATAAGGTAGGGGTAACTTTCTGCATTATTGGTCCATTGGGTTTAGAACTAATACATATTAACATACATATATGAATAGTAAAATAGTTTCATGAATAATACAAAACTGCCCGAGCAGGTGACCTCTTCTGGTAAAGCATGTGATTTTCAGAAATTAGTGCTTACGTCATAAAAAAGCGACATACGACTGCTTAGGACTGTGTTAGTAATAAACCACCTTCAATCAATAATACAATGTCTTCAGTCTGCTAACTATGCCAGTAAAAAAAAAAAAAACGTCTACAACGAAAATTAGACATGAGTCACAGGACGTTGAAATGATAGATGACATTAATCAATACATTCTTTGAAAGAACCTCTGCTCATACATTTCTTTATTTACTGAAAACAGAATCAGGTTATGCAAATAAAGGCTGTTAATCTTTTGCATGCCCTACATTCCCAAAGCAGAACTTTAAAAGTTGGCATCACTGGGTGTTGGGTTTCCCTAAAAGAAAATTAGAAAGATTCACAGAGATTATTATATTGTGCAAATGTAGAATTCCACATATGAATTTTGCTAATGCATATGGAAAAAATTGCCCTTCATGCATAATTCATTTGGTAAAGCTTGATACACTTGTGTTCAGTACTTGAATTTTAATAGCAGCAGAATAAATACAGCAAATTGCAGACCTGCACACTGTAATTTATGTATTAGGGAGAGGAAAATAGAAACAGCTGTTCTCTGCATTAGTTTTAGTGTTTTGTGAGGAGACTGTGCCATTGGTGACTCACTAAAATCACATACCGAATGCATTATTTCAGTGAGACACACAACTTGCTCAAAGGCTTTTTGTTTTTGTTACTCCTTCATGTTTGACTGATTTTTTTAAAACTAAAATGAATCATAATGAGGAGCCAAGAGACATTAAAAGTCTTTCATATTAAAATAAATTCAAAATAGTTTAGAATTCTATATATTTAAAAAGGTACATCAATTTGTTATGAATATTGCAGGACAATTGTTGCTACTTATTTTTAATGAGAGAGCTTAAGTGAAATACAAAATGAAAGATACAGTATGATTACTTCCTGAGAAGTCAATACATTTCCTTACAGTACCCTTTAGGCCATAACTTCTAAATTTAAGTGTAGTTTTAAATGATCTTACTATAACATTTCCTGCTCCTGCTGGACCTGGTAATCAGGCAGTTGTGGATGCATCGTTGTGTGCTGTAGGTTAGTATGCCTAGTTTTTCAATATAATTATAGCTGTCAAGTGTATCATTTTTAACTGTTTCTCCTGCAAAGAGGAACATACAGAAAAGTGTTTCATTGTTTTTCTTTTATATTCACTCTTCTGCTGTGGTAAAGTTGTAACTTTGCAAAATCTGAAAAACAATAATGCCTGAAATTTTGTAGAAAATAAACACTTTCTATTTATTTCAATTTTCTTTCATAATGTGTCCATTCACTTATCATTTCAGCAATAATATTGTGTCTTCCTAGCTGCCATTCTATAAAAAGCTATACTACTGAATACATCCTAAATATTTACCTACAATATTCAAAAATAAGTCATCATAAGCACAGTATTATGCCAGAATTGTTTTAATGTAAAGTTGGTAAAACATAATGGGCTAGTAAACAGATCAGAATGTAAAGTTCAAATAGCGCAGTGAAGGTGTACTGGAAACAGAAACCAAATGTTTCTTTGTGGTGGACATTCAGAGTCTGAATATATCCACAACTGCCAAAAGTTGTGGTTAGCATTTAGTCATATTTTTGCCAATGGGTCTCCAGATGTGGGTGAATGATAGGACAAGAAGTCTGTGCTGTAGTAGTCACTTATACAAAAACTAAATATTGAAGTAATTTGGGACAGCTTTAGCTGGGCTTTGGGATATTGGTTGTGTAATAGCTGCAAAAATGTTCTGACAGGTAATTTGAAAATTCAAAAGGTATAGGGAAACATTATCCTTAAAAAATGAACTCATCAAGTGGTAGAAGGTGTTTTTGAGAAGTTTATGATCCCACTGTGCATTACATCTGTTCAGAAGGTACTGCAGGAATTACAATTTTGTTTCAGAGCCGGTCCTTTGCTTGAGGCCACTGTGGTATTCAAAAAGAGATCCAAAATACAGTGGACATTGTTTCTGGACTGAAAAAGGCTGAAAATAGATGTTTCCTTAGGGTTGGCACAATACTAATAAGGCACAACACATTTTCAATTTACAACACATATGTCAGCAAGTATATGCAATAGACTACAGCAAAAACAATTATTTCCTACAAAATGCAACAACGCAGGCTTTCACTGTTGAACCATAAAGAACACAGACTCACACATGCAGAAAACACAACAGACATGACACAGACAGATGTGGAATATAAGCTGTGAATATTCAGTAAGATATAGAAATTGTGCCAATGACAATTCTGATGATAAAGTAAGTACATTGATCCTTCTAGCAGGTCCCAGGACATTAAAGGCTTAGGAGAAGGGCAAAAACAGTTATTCCACTCCACTGACACAGCTGGATCCTAAAAACAGAGATTAACTTTCTAGGATGAACTGACTTAATTGCAGTTTCTCACTGCATGCTGACTTCTCACTAGTAAAACAAGGGGTTTTACAAAACAAGAGACAACTTCTCCTGCTGTTGGTTTTCTTGAAGATTCCTTCAAGACTGGCATATCACACTGAGAAAAGACTTTAAAGGGTTGCCCCACTCATTTATCACAGTTATCCTATTATTTATTTGTATGTCTCTTTACAAAGATATTACCTTGAAGACACTACTACACTGACAGAAAATCACAGTATAATGAGACCATTACAAACCTTACCATTGCCTGCCGCTAACAAGGCTACTAAAATGATGTGGTTGGCTTATTATTTAGTTATCAAAACACTTTGTAGATAAAGGATGATGTGTGATACTGCTAGGATAAAACAAACATATACCAGTGCAACAGGAGAGTTAAAGTCAAGAAGTCTGAAAAAATAATCTCTGTAAAAGTTCAGTCAGTCATTTTCTAACCTGCTTATTCCTGGACAGGGTTGCCAGAACCCGTCCAGTTATCAGGCAAGAACAAATACCAGACAGGCAACCAGTCCATCACAGGGCGAACACACACATACACACACACCAACCATACACTAGGGCCAATTTAGTATCACTAATGCACCTAAGCTGCATGTCTTTGGACTGTGTGAGGAAACTGGAGAATCTGAAGGAAGCCTATGCAGATACGGGGTGAATATATAAACTCCACACAGGGAGGACCCAGGACGCACACCCAGGTCTCCTTAATATGAGGCAGAAGCACTACCATTGTGCCACCATGTGCTGCCTTCTAAAAGTACATAAGCCAAGTTGTGGCGTACCAATTTAAAACACTGAAAAAAGTATGTCAACATATGAGAATATGTAGCTGAAATCAAAATACAGTATATCCATTTACACTTGCAGTAATGTTAGCCATGACTGATGTGTATTTACTGGTAATATATTACACACACCACTTTAGGAGTTGGTCAGAAACAGATAGCGTTCATATTTAACATGTGTGGAAATGCAAATACGTTTTTTATCCATATAAAAAAATCGAGTCAGTAGAAACGAGATAAGAATCAAATAGGGGGGTGGCAGCAGTCAGGTGTATAAGCTATAGAAGTGTGACCAGCCCTGACCCCTGTGCATGTTCTTCATAAGACTGTTTCATCCTTGGCATCATGCTAAAACACTAAAGTTCTTTATAGGGGTCTTGGCATGTCACCCTCTTTTCACTTTATCTTGTTGGATCAGTTTCCATTCTAACTACAGGTAACAGCTGCGGTGCAGACTTGGGACGCACATTTTAATGCCAAGTGTGAATGTATCCTGGCTAAGTTATATAATATGTATATGAAACACATGTTACCGGGGATGTTTTAGAAAAATAGCAGTTTTCACAGGCCTTTTCTAACATACAGTAATCCCTCGCTACTTCGCGGTTCACTTTTCGCGGATTCACGACTTCGCGGGTTTTTAAATACAAGTGATTGCCCGCCTATCGCGGAAGTTATGTTCCAGACCCATCAGCAACAGGAGAAAATCCGCGATATAGAAAGACCATATAAATAAACATTTTTATAGTTTAAGCCTTAAAATACCCATCCCACATGCTTTAAACACATGTAAACTTAAAAAACACACTTTGTTAACACATATGATATGTGGATGTCGGGCTAAGGATATGAGTAACATCTCACTATTATAAAACATTTTAACTTCACGCAAGACAAGACAGTGAGACAGGAAAATTGGTGATGTACAGGCTTAAAATTATTGACACGCAGAGCGACAAGCAGCACAAAGCCAGCACAAAGTCCACTTCTCCTTAGCGTTCATTCAGCTCCCCACCCCCTTGACAATGCGAAGTGGCAGGAGCCTACTGCGCTTCCGGGGAGGGGGGGTTTGAGCAAAGGTGCGTTCAGCTCTCACACACCCCCCCACACACACACACACACTCCTTCTTCCGAACGCGCAGAGCGACAAGCAGGCATTTTGGCAGACGCAGCACAAAGTCCATTTCTGCTCAGCGTGAGTTCAGCTGCCCCCCTTCACAAAGCGAGTGCAGACACATTGACGTCTGATCGCTGCGTGCAGTGTGCAGTGTTGGTCTGAGGTGTTTAAGAATGTAGAAAGTGTTTAAGAGCATAGGAAGTGTTTATAAGAGCGTGGTAAAGGTCAACAAGAGAGTGAGAAAGGTTTATAAGAGTGTGGGAAGGGTTTATAAAGCCTTAAAATATGTATAACTAATAAAATAAATATAGGTCGCTACTTCGCGGATTTTCACCTATCGCGGGGGGCTCTGGAACGTAACCCCCGCGATAGGTGAGGGATTACTGTATTTTGAAGGCTGATAAAGTGGTCTACTTTAAAAAAGTCCAAGAACCAGATCTGGCTCCCAGGCTTAGACTTTGACACCCTTGATTAAAAATAAGATAAACCCCACATTGGTAATAATTTCTCCATTACATATAAACAGTACACATAAAATAAATATAATTTCAACTATAGCATAATGGCTTTATATGATTTTACCACGAGTGGCATGGTGGTGCAATGGGTAGTACTGCAGCCTTGCAGTTAGGAGACCTGGGTTCGCTTCCCAGGTCCTCCCTGCATGGAGTTTGCATGTTCTCCCCGTGTCTGCATGGGTTTCCTCCAGGTGCTCCGGTTTCCTCACACAGTCCAAAGACATGCAGGTTAGGAGCATTGGCGATTCTAAATTGTCCCTAGTGTGTGCTTGGTGTGTGTGTGCACGCCCTGCAGTGGGCTGGTGCCCTACCCGGGGTTTGTTTCCTGCCTTGCGCCCTGTGATGGCTGGGAATGGCTTCAGCAGACTCCCATGACCCTATGGTTAGGATATAGTGGGTTGGATAATGAATGGATGGATGGATTATTTACTGAAAGGTTTATTTTTTATAAAAATGAAAAACAAAAATGTCACAAAACAACACATATAATACAAGATTAAACAAAAACCATGAAAATAAAATGATTACTGTACTGTGCAACATTATGTGCAGTCCCTTTTAAAAAGTCTAAAAGCCGCAACTTTTAATGTTGGTATTAACTGCTGCAGACAGACATTAAACTGAACTTACTGTACCTTGATTTGAATGCCTCTAGTTTTAGAAAGGAAGCATCCACAAAATTCAAAAGCAGTGGGCACATTTTTAAAAGACACAAAATGTTAAGCTAATAATTGAATGCACAGACAGTGCAGGTGAATCTTTTTGTTGTTATTGAGGGGGCTCACTAAATGAAACTCCTGGTTTTTTTCTGCATAGCTGTCCTTGATAGAAAGAGCATCCTACTAGCTGCAAGGCTGAGAAGACAATTTTTCATGCATTCTGGCAAATTAGAATTGTAAATACTAGGCATGGAGATACCCTAAATGCAAGTGCATCTGTGGGTTAGATGAAACTCTCGGTTTACTAATTAATATACATTGTGTTATTTGCTTCTACCCAAATATTGTGACTCAAAGAATAAGATTGTTGGTACAAGAAGAATGTGTCTGTGTTGGGTTATTTGGTTTTCCCTGTGTAACAGGGTAGAACAAAATAACAATTGAGGATAAAGTCTTGGCACTGCCACGTCTCACATATAACAAGTTAAGGAGCTACAGGTAGCTTGTTAAGGATGAGCTCAGGATGCCTTCAATTGGAGTTTTAATAGATAGATAGATAGATAGATAGATAGATAGATAGATAGATAGATAGATAGATAGATAGATAGATAGATAGATACTTTATTAATCCCAAGGAGAAATTCACAATAATAGGCAAATAGAAACAAATAGCACCTGTTACTGGGGAATGTGGAATTTGGACTACGTTGCTCAGGCGTTTGGTGTAGCAGCTGTTTTAGGACTAACAGTCTAAGAATATGATTGAGATAAATAATTTTCTAGAATCTGCAGTGCAGAGTTGTTTTCTTGGCTTGTCTAAAAGTCAAATGTGTGTGTGTCTGGGTATTTGTGTTGGTGTCTTCATATGTGTCCTGAGATGGATTGGTGCCTGTTTCTGTTATTATGTGATTTGGCTTCCCCGCCGTCTTAAATAGAACACAGCAGGTATTGGAAACAAATGGATGGATTTTCAGACTTATTAATTAATTTGATTTGAAGCTGACTACTCTCATGGTTAAATGGTTATCAGAAAAGTCACAGATTCAATCAAATCTGAGTTTTATGGTTAGACTAAAAATATTAATTCAGTTATGGTTAATATGTTGATAACTAATAGGTTCAGAAAATCCATATTGTTATATGCTTAAAATTAAAGTATATAAATTAAAATGAACTTCTAATCAACTGGAGCAGGAATTAATTAACAACTTGCATTTAAAAATGTAATTTCCATAGATCATTGTTTATTATGAATTTGAGCTTTTCTAGTTTTATTGTCAATAATGCTGAAATCAAATCAATAGCCATTTCTTAAGCAAAATTAACATGGTCTCAGTTAAAGATTGAAACCCTTTTCACTGTCTGTTTAAATGCTTTGTTAATTTGTTTCTTTGCGCTTGAAGTATTTTACTTGATTAATTTACTTATAATTTGCATTTTTTATGCCTATTTTGCTTGTGTGTGCTTGGTAAGGAACTGGTAGAGGAAAGTGGAAACTCATGGTGGATGTGGGAGCATCTTTAAAACAATAAATCATTAGTAAAATATCACTGTTTCCATATATGTTCAACTTACATTAAGTGAGTATACCATGTCATTAATTTAACCTCTAAAAGGGACCCTTCAAGCTGAAACTAAACATTTAACATATATCCTAAGCAATGGAGGACAGGGTCAGAGACAACATTACTGTGAGAAAGGAATAAGGTGTTACCTTGAATCATCCGTAATAAATTTTAAACAATATTTGACTGCAAATAGCAGACACGGGAGCAGGACATCTTATGTTACACAAGATTTGATGTTAATTCTCTTGTTCATATTATCAGGAACTATGCTTAAAACCTACTTTGCTTCACTACAATAGTACTCTTGACAATGAACATCAGGCCATGCCATCATATGGCTCCCTAAACACCATTCTAAATAAATTATTGCTTTTCAGGGGTTTTCAAGTGGGCACCTTCCTTCTTCTGTGTTTCATTGAGTTTATCCCACAATACCTTTGTTAGGAATGACAGTGTACTGTGGCATCCTAGACACACAATTCAGTACCCTTACTTGATGTCCTTTGCATCATAGTTGCAACTTACCCCACTGGTACTGTTAATGCATGCTCCACTGGTCCTGTAAGATTTACTAAAAAAAATAAAAAAAATAAAAGACAGCGAGAGATATGGCCATCTACACAGGTACATTCAGTCTTTGGAGGAGGAGCTATGGCCAAATCTTCTGAGGACGGTTAGTTATTGGAACTCTATCAGTTCATAAGAAGAAAAATACATTCAGACGTGCATTTCCATCTTCACTAATTCAATTGCATTTCTAAAATTTTGGTTTACCAGGTATTTACAGCATTGAGCACAAACACAACTTTCAGGGAGGAACTGCACAAATTGCACAATGCTTCACTGCTGGTTCCAGTAAGACACGGCGAAAGAAGACAGATGGCTAGAGGTTGTGTTAAAACCTTTTTCCTCTGATAGGACTATAAAGCAGAACTTGTAGGACAGCTCTGATCAATGTTTCAAACATGTTTGCAGTCTCTTTGGGACTTTGCTTATGACTGTTGTTCTCAATGTCTCCAACAGAAGCTCAGCTTCTCTAAGAAAGAACTGATGTGACAAATCTATACTAATAAAAGGCAAAGCCCTCACTGACTCACTGACTGACTGACTGACTCACTCATCACTAATTCCCCAACTTCCCTTGTAGGTAGAAGGCTGAAATTTGGCAGGCTCATTCCTTACTGCTTACTTACAAAAGTTAGGCAGGTTTCATTTCGAAATTACTACGCGTAATGGTCATAACTGGAACCTGTTTTTTGTCCATATACTCTAATGGAGGAGGCGGAGTCACTTATCGCGTCATCACGCCTCCTACGTAATCACGTGAACTAAAAACAAGGAAGAGATTTACAGCACGAGTCAAACGCGGGAACGAAGGTAAATGATGTTAATTGTTGAGTGTATTTTAATACTGTGTAAGCATACATATTAACACATGTGCAATTAAACGTGTGCATTTACGGGGTGATTTCTCAGGCTTAAAAGCTCGCCTTTTATCAAACGCGGGAACAAAGATAAATGACTTTGTTGAGTGTCTTTTAATACTGTGTAAGCATACATATTAACACATGTGCAATTAAACGTGTGCATTTACGGGGTGATTTCTCAGGCTTAAAAGCTCGCCTTTTATTAAAAAGGTAAATGCTAACTGTTTTCATTCTGAAGGGCACAAACCACGTTAGATTTCAGCCGTTAAACGCGCAAAAATGTCAGTACACCAGATAAATAAGCGCAACATATTATCAGTTGTATTGTATGCTTACAGTACATATAGAAATGTGTTAATCGTTAACTAATAGTATGGGATGGTGTTTTTCGACTCGCGCCTTGATTTAAACGATTCCATGTCTTGGTGGGTTTGCGTAGCTTATTGTCAATATCTTTACACCTGTTTTTAAAACTTATTGACTGAAACGGGCTTTCACGAAAAAAGTTAGGGCTTTGCTACAGGATACACCCTCCACAAGTTAAGGAAGTAAAAATAAAAGGTATATATTTCTGTTTTATTTAAACCTTTTAAGCTCGTGTAAGCATACATATTAACACATGTGCAATTAAACGTGTGCATTTACGGGGTGATTTCTCAGGCTTAAAAGCTCGCCTTTTATTAAAAAGATAAATGCAAACTGTTTTCATTCTGAAGGGCACAAACCACGTTGGATTTCAGCCGTTAAACAAGCAAAAATGTCGGTACACCAGATAAATAAGCGCAACATATTATCAGTTGTATTGTATGCTTACAATACATATAGAAATGTGTTAATCGTTAACTAATATTATGGGATGGTGTTTTTCGACTCGCAACCTTGATTTAAACGATTGCATGTCTTGGTGGGTTTGCGTAGCTTATTGTCAATATCTTTACACCTCTTTTTAACACTTAATTTAAAAAGGTTTTTTTTTTCTTCTTAATTAAAATTTAAAAGCAATACTTCACCGCTGTGAAGCCCCTCTAGCGCTGACGTCCGAGGTTCGATTACCGTAAGCGAGTGCAGTGAGTGTGTACGCCTGATGAGCCAAGAATAAGGGAGAAACACGTGTCGCGTACTCTTTCCATTATTTGATAGTAACTATTTTCAACCATTCTATGATCTGCTTCTCACAACTGAAGGCACCGTGGCTGATGTTACCTGACTTGCTGGCCAACCATAAGCGTTACCTGGTAGGTAACCACCCACTCACTTCACTCCCTTACGGGAATCGAACCTCAGATGTCAGCGCTAGAGGCGAAGCCCCTAAAATTGCGCCACGGCGTGTGGTTCGTTTATTTGACAGCATGTAGATCGGGGTAATTACATTCACGGCATTCGTAGTCTGATTCACAATCTGATTGTATGGGTGGTTACCTACCAGGTAACGCCTTTGGTTAGCCAGCAAGTCAGCTCGAAGTGATCACTCGAGTGAAGACAGCTTCACAAAAAACCAGATCCTTAACAAACTGTTATTGGTATATTTTCCCTTAATTTAAAAAGGTTTTCTTTTCTTCTTAATAAAAATTTAAAAGCAGTACTTCGCCGGTGCGAAGCGCGTGGATTTGAGCGACTGACGCATACAGACATATTCATGAGTGCAAGTACTTCGGAAAGAAAGCACCGTGTAAACCTAAAGTTTAAATTAAGTTCATAGACCTACAAAAGGTTGCCATTGATTTGAGGCAAGATTGCTTTTCTCCTGTACAACTATACGTTGCATTCTTAACAGTAAGCTTGCACAGCTTGGTCATATTACAACCGGAGTGCTGAACTGACAAAATGGTATACAAACAGAAATATTACAATCGTAAAAAAAGAAAGACAAAAAAAGCGAAAAACCCTTGGATTTAATAAAAAGGCTCCTTCCTTGGCGAAGCAAGGAAAAAGGAAGACCTTATATGGCGTTCGTTTATAAAACAGCGGAAAAGTTGTGTTAAGGCTGCTTCACAAAAAAACAGATCTCTCGATGCATGCTCAATAATCCAGGTAAGGAAATCCTAGAAATTTGATTCTGTTCATCTGGACAAAGTTTTTAAGTGGGAGAAATATTTCGAGACTTATCCAAGTCTCTTCCTCGGTCTCAATTGACTGCAGGTTTCCCCAACCTTATAAACAGTACCTTTGCTTAATCACAGAGACTAGCACCATTGACAAAGGGCCAGTTGATCAGTGATATGCAAATTGTCCACTGATTAGTAGACGTGTGAACCATTCATAGAGGGTTCATTTACGTGAAAAAGGAACGACCATCTCTGAACAGAGGAGGGGGCCTAAAGGTACATTTGTCGCCATCTTACAATGCTGTGATTGCAGCCATTCCTCAACCCTCTATGAATGGTCCAGATGAACAGAATCAAATTTCTAGAAAAAAACAGATCCTTAACAAATTGTTATTGGGATATTTTCCCTCAATTTAAAAAGGTTTTCTTCTTAATAAAAATTTAAAAGCAGTACTTCTCTGGGATTTATATATATATATATATATATATATAGATGTATATAGAGATATAGATATATATAGATATATATATATAGATATATATAGATATACATATATATATATATGTATGTATGTCTATATATATATACGTAAGCTTATAAGTACTGCCTTATTTCTCTTTAAGAAAAGAAGATGTAATGATACTTGATTTAAACGATTCCATGTCTTGGTAGGTTTGCGTAGCTTATTGTCAATATGTTTACACCTGTTTTTAAGACTTATTGACTGAAACGGGCTTTCATGAAAAAAGTTAGGGCTTTGCTACAGGATACACCCTCCATAAGTTAAGGAAGTAAAAATAAAAGTATATACAGTAATCCCTCCTCCATCGCGGGGGTTGCATTCCAGAGCCACCCGCGAAATAAGAAAATCCGCAAAGTAGAAACCATATGTTTATATGGTTATTTTTATATTGTCATGCTTGGGTCACAGATTTGCGTAGAAACACAGGAGGTATATAATAATAACAGGAGGACAAATAAACATTTGTCTCTTTTTCAAAAGTTTAAACTGTGCTCCATGACAAGACAGAGATGACAGTTCTGTCTCACAATTAAAAGAATGCAAACATATCTTCCTCTTCAAAGGAGTGCACGTCAGGAGCAGAGTCTGTCAGAAAAACAGAGGAAAGCAAACAAATCAATAGGGCTGTTTGGCTTTTAAGTATGCGAAGCACCGCCAGTACAAAGCTGTTGAAGGCGGCAGCTCACACCCCCTCCGTCAGGAGCAGGGAGAGAGAGAGAGAGAGAGAGAGAGAGAGAGCCAGAGAAAAACAAACAGTCAAAAATCAATACGTGCCCTTCGAGCTTTTAAGTATGCGAAGCACCGTGCAGCATGTCGCTTCAGGAAGCAGCTGCACAAAAGATAGCAACGTGAGGATAATCTTTCAGCATTTTTAGACAAGCGTCCGTATCGTCTAGGTGTGCGAACAGCCCCCCTGCTCACACCCCCTATGTCAGGATCAGAGAAAGTCAGCGCAAGAGAGAGAGAAAAGTGAGAGAAATGAGAGAAATGGCTTCTCAGCCATCTGCCAATAGCGTCCCTTGTATGAAATCAACTGGGCAAACCAACTGAGGAAACATGTACCAGAAATTAAAAGACCCATTGTCCTCAGAAATCTGCGAACCAGCAAAAAATCTGCGATATATATTTAAATATGCTTACATATAAAATCCGCGATAGAGTGAAGCCGCGAAAGGCGAAGCGCGATATAGCGAGGGATCACTGTATTTCTGTTTTATTTGAACCTTTAAGTTCGTATGCATAGCCCCATTTGGCTGTTTTAGTTTTTTTTTTTCTTTCTTCAGTAATATTTAATCTCCTTAAAGAAAAAGAACATATGCATTTTACTTTTTTTGTATCTCTTTAGTAATATTTTAGTGTAAAAGGATAACCAGTATTTAAACCTTTTATGTTACTTTATAAAGTTATTTTACAGAATGTTGAAAAATTAATAAGAAAGCTACATATTTTGGCAGCTGCTGCTTTAATTTTCAATGAAATGAAAAAAGCTCTCCAAGAGAAAACCTCAATGAAGAAGAAACAGTTTGCATTATCTAAAAAGGAGAAACCCTCATTTATAAAGGTTTGCTGCAGATGACTTAACTGAAAATAAATGAATAGTTCCTATGTGTATAATACATATTTATCTATTTGACTTATGCCTTTATTCCAGCAACTTGCAACATCTGAGGTACAATTTGTTACATTACTTTTGTTTTTTGCAGCACAGGCAGGTGAAGTGACTTCCTCAGGGTCACACAGTGGTGTCAATACCAGGATTTGAACTGACAAGCTCCGGGTTTGCTGAAATATTACTGAAGAAAGAAAAAAAACGAAAACGGGCAAATAGGGCTTTGCATACAAATGTCCATCCATCCATTATCCAACCCGCTATATCCTAAATACAGGAGCCAATCCCTGCCAACACAGGGCACAAGGCAGGAAACAAACCCCGGGCAAGGTGCCAGCCCACCGCAGGGCGCACACACCCACACACACCCACACACCAGGGACAATTTAGAATCGCCAATGCACCTAACCTGCATGTCTTTGGACTGTGGGAGGAAACCGGAGTACCCAGAGGAAACCCAGACAGACACGGGGAGAACATTCAAACTCCACGCAGGGAAGCGAACCCGGGTCTCCTAACTGGCACCTTTCACTGCGCCACCATGCCGCCTGCATACAAACTTAAAAGGTTTAAATAAAACAGAAATATATACCTTTATTTTTACTTCCTTATCTTGTGGAGGGTGTATCTTGTAGCAAAGCCCTAAGTTTTTTCATGAAAGCCCCTTTCAGTCAATAAGCCTTAAAAACAGGTGTAAAGCTAAACTTGCAGCACCGCTATTCAATTACACTTGCCTAACGCCTCTCCTAAGGGGACATACTGTGGGATCTGGGCATCAGTCAAAGCACCAATCACAGGCCCGATTAGAAAGCGGGAAGCTGTGATTTGTCGTCTCCCTCCCATGTAACAATCACAGCCCGTGTTACAACGCACTATGTATGTATGTATATATGTATATATGAAGAGGATGGATGGATGGATGGATGGATGGATGGATGGATGGATGTATATGTGTGTGTATGTATATATGTGTATATATATATCTATATATATGTTGATATGTGTATATATATGTATATGTAGATATGTGTATATATGTATTTATGTATATGTATATATATGTTTACATAACCTCTTTAACACACTACTTCTCCACTGCGAAGCGCGGGTATTTTGCTATATATATATATATATATATATGTGAATGTATGTATGTATGTATACAGTAATCCCTCCTCCATCGCGGGGGTTGCGTTCCAGAGCCACCCGCGAAATAAGAAAATCCGCGAAGTAGAAACCATATGTTTACATGGTTATTTTTATATTGTCATGCTTGGGTCACAGATTTGCGCAGAAACACAGGAGGTTGTAGAGAGACAGGAACGTTATTCAAACACTGCAAACAAACATTTGTCTCTTTTTCAAAAGTTTAAACTGTGCTCCATGACAAGACAGAGATGACAGTTCTGTCTCACAATTAAAAGAATGCAAACATATCTTCCTCTTCAAAGGAGTGCGTGTCAGGAGCACAGACTGTCACATAGATAGAGAAAACAATCTCTAGCAAACAAATCAACAGGGCTGTTTAGCTTTTAAGTATGCGAAGCACTGCTGCACAAAGCTGTTGAAGGCGGCAGCTCACACCCCCTCCGTCAGGAGCAGAGAGAGAGAGAGAGATAGAGCGAGACAGAGAAAAACAAACATGCAAAAATCAATACGTGCCCTTTGAGCTTTTAAGTATGCGAAGCACTGTGCAGCATGTCGCTTCACTAAGCAGCTGCACAGAAGGTAGCAACATGAAGATAATCTTTCAGCATTTTTAGACGAGCGTCCGTATCGTCTAGGTGTGCGAACAGCCCCCCTGCTCACACCCCCTACGTCAGGATCAGAGAAAGCGCAAGAGAGAGAAAGAGAAAAGTAAGTTGGGTAGCTTCTCAGCCATCTGCCAATAGCGTCCCTTGTATGAAATCAACTGGGCAAACCAACTGAGGAAGCATGTACCAGAAATTAAAAGACCCATTGTCCTCAGAAATCCGCGAACCAGCAAAAAATCAGCGATATATATTTAAATATGCTTACATATAAAATCCGCGATGGAGTGAAGCCGCGAAAGGCGAAGCGCGATATAGCGAGGGATCACTGTATATGTATGTCTATATTTATATATATATATGTATATATATATATATGCATATGTATATATATATGTGTATATATATGTAGATATGTATATATTTATATGTATATATATGTACATATGTATATATATATGTAGATGTGTAAATTTATATATGTATATATATGTATATGTGGATGTGTATATGTATGTATATATATATGTATATGTAGATATGTGTATATGTAGATATATATATATGTATATGTATATATATGTTTACATAACCTCTTTAACACACTACTTCTCCGCTGCGAAGCGCGGGTATTTATTGGTGGGTAGCTTCCTGCATGAGGAATGACTTGGATGCAATACTCTCTTTGGTATAAATCTAGTCCCTGGGTCTTTTGTATGACATTTAATAGAAATGTAAAAAAGACAGATCTATATGGAAAAGCACCTATCTGTAAAAAAAAAAGCATACCATGTGTTTCCACTTAAGAGACTCAGCATCCATGAACACTTTTAGAAGATGGTAGGAGAGCAATAATTGAATTAACTCTCCTGTTTCCTGGTACTGAATTTTGACTATTCATATTGCTCCCATGTGGTCTTTCAAAGAGAATATGACAAAGTCATGCTCAGTGATTATCTAAGTCTACAGGCCCTTTAATGTTCAGCTCCCAGGACTCACAGTAGGGGTACTGGTAAGGTATATTAAGCAAGCCTAGCCCACCCTTAAATTAAGGAAGTGCCATTTCATAAAGGCCCAATTCATCCCCTTGCTATATAGAGCTTAACCCTAAAAAGAATATACACCATCTCGACCTATTTCACATTGCTGTCTATGAAAGAATCTTGAAGAGCTGAAAAGTATATTTTGGGAGAGTTTTAAGGCATTTTCAGTATCATGCACCATAATACGGAGTACAGGCAAGAACGGAAAAAAAACGTTCAAATGACAATTCATGTTCAAATGGCATAGCGTATTCAAATAATGACATGCATGCACGAGAGAGGTTACTGGAATATAAAATAAACACTTTTGCAAAGGTATAACATAACAAGTGTGCTTTTATTCAAGAATAAAACTAAATAACAAAAAATTCAAGTGACATCAAGATACCCAGAAGACATGATTCAACAGCATTTGTGTATCTGCTTATATTCCTTCAACAATATCTTTTACAGGTAGCAAAACTTTATACTGGCTGTTACAGACTGAAATCAAAGGCTTCTTCTTTTTTAGCGCATACACCAGGAGCATGAAACTGCTAGATCTAAACACTAGTGTGGCGAATTGCTCACGTACTAAAGTGACTATAGCTTCAGTTGGAAGTACCATTTTACTTTATTGTGCCAAGCAGAGTTGTGTTGCGATGCAGCCGTCTATTAGCTAGTGAAAGCGCAGTGAAGAAGCTGTCTGTTGTTGCAGTACAACAAATAGTTCTGAGCAGGTGTCAGGCACAGCACTCATTGTGATCATCACTGCTCTTGTGAAAAGAATGGTGGTAAATGCCATCAACTCAGAGAGGGGGAGGCAAGTTTGTTGTACCACGTGAACGTCACTGACAGAATTAAACTGAATAATAAAAAAAAAAACAAGCGCTAACCTTTACAAGTAGCCAAAATTTACACTGGGTGTTACAGACTCAAATCAAATGTATGTTTTTATTATATTATAGTAATAATAATAGCAGCAGCTAAATACTTGGAGCGCTGAGACTCAAACCCGGTACCTTTGGGTTATAAGGTAGCAGTTCTTACCTCTACACCATTCAAGAACATGTATCAACTTCCTGTCAATTGACATTTGAGCTTGGCTTTTTAACTCTTGACCGCAATATGTAAATTGAATGATTTTTTTTTTCTTTGGTTATATTCTTGAATAAAAGTGCACATGTTTATTTGATATTTGGACTAAAGTCTTCACACATTATACACTTCACGTCATTATTAGTATAACATCCATCCATCCATCCATTTCCCAACCCGCTGAATCCGAACACAGGGTCACGGGGGTCTGCTGGAGCCAATCCCAGCCAACACAGGGCACAAGGCAGGGAACCAATCCTGGGCAGGGTGCCAACCCACCGCATAGTATAA
Organism: Erpetoichthys calabaricus; assembly: GCF_900747795.2. Lineage (NCBI taxonomy): Eukaryota > Metazoa > Chordata > Cladistia > Polypteriformes > Polypteridae > Erpetoichthys > Erpetoichthys calabaricus. The sequence continues at coordinate 194,264,241 of NC_041395.2, forward strand.
CATCGAAAAAGTTTCTTCTTTAGGTATGTGTTCAGCATTTCTTTCCTCACATTTCCTTTCATCCTACACTTACCCAGATCTTTGTAGACACAGAAAACATATGAAATGCATGTATTCCAAACAATGATATACTGTATTATTTACACTATACAACTCCAGGAACCTCACACGCAGATAAGGAGCCTTGGCTTGAGCTGGGAGAGTTGAGCTCTGTCAAGGTGGGAGATGGGACAGCAGGCTGCTTACTGCTTGTGCTGCTCAACACATTTACAAAACAAAAAGACGATGATGGAGAGGTGCAAAGGGATTTAAGGTGGGCCAGGATTACGAGTTTTTTCGAAGGCTTAGGTAATTCTAGTGATAAGGACAGCATCAGAGAAACATCATTTGGTTTAAAACAAAGATTTAATTGAATATCATCTTCATATGAGTGAAGATTAATCAGAAATGGGTAAGGACTCATTTTTGCAATGCTGCAGGGCTTGGCAACAGCCTAATTATTATTTTGGACTAAATATCGCTGTCCCACCCAACTATCGCTATCTCAAAAAGCCAGTGTTGCAGTTATATAATCTTCTAAGTTTAGAATCAAGCCAGTTTCTACTCACGATGTTTCATTATTTGAGTTTCTGGCATTACTGCTGTCTGGTGCAAGACCTCTGTTGATATTACTTGATTATCATCCTCCAAAAGAGTCACCTGTCTTCTTGGCACAACTCACTGAGTTGCTCACTTTTCTGTGCTCTTAGTACCCTGCAGTGCTATTTCTTGGTGATTTTAACTTTCATGTAGACTCTGTAAATTCTTTATAATTGGCTGATTTTCTAAATGTACTTCAGACATTTAAGCTCTCTGCTGCTTGGTTTTCTCATGAGCTGCTTTATATGAAAGCTTCTGAGCAAAGACTTGAACGCCTTAGTAGAAAAACAAGTTTAGTTGTCCATGCAACTGCCTAGAAAGAACATGTTGCCCTCTATAAGCAGGCACTGCAGAGGTGGTCAGCATAATACCCAAACACTTTTTGGTACTGTGGATAAGCTACTTAAGCCTGCAAATAACCTTCCATTGGATGCCTCTTCTAACCTTTGTCAGAAATTTCTGTGCTTTTTTAATAATAAGATTGATCTGATTTATTCTGAATCTCAAAAAGGTCCACTTTCTCAGCCAAAACTTTGTCCATCCCTTATCTTATCTAACAGCTGTTTATCTGGCTTTATCTTGTTGGACGATCCTGCTGTCCATAAGCTTGTCATGACCGGCAGACCAACTACCTGTTTTCTTCACCCCATTCCTTCTTTTTTGGTTAAGACTACTTTGCCTTTTCTTCTTACTTTTATCATCAGTATCATCAACAAATCTCTTTATAATGGCATGGTCCGTTCCAACCTAAAGACGGCTGTTGTTACACCTGTCCTCAAAAAACCTGGACTTGACCGTGAGGATTTTAAAAACTATAGCCCTATTTCAAACCTTCCTTTTCTTAATAAAATCCTAGAATGTGCTGTTGTGGGCCATTTATAAGACCATTTTGCCTCAATTTTGCCTCTAATTACTTGTTACCAGGAATTTCAGTCTGGTTTAAGGGCCAATAACAGTACAGAGACAGCACTTGTCAGGGTGACTAATGATCGCCTAACTGCAACAGTTCATGGTCTTTTAACACTAGTGATCTTTTTAGGCCTTACTACTGCTTTTGATGGCATTCTTTGTCTAGACTTGAGAATGAGTTATATATTGAGGGAAAAGCTCTTGCATGGCTTAAATCATACCTTGAGGACCGTCAGCAATTTGTTGCTATTGACAGGTTTATGTTTGACCTATCTTATTTGTTCCAGGGTGTCCCTCAGGGATCAGTTCTTGGCCATCCACTTTTTACCATTTAAATCCCTCCTCTTGGTGTCTGCTTAGATGGCATGGTCTATGGTTTCATTGTTATGCTGACGGTACATAGATTTGTTTACACACAGGGCTTATGCAAACATTACCTCCTCCTGCAATGGTTTCCTGTTTGACTGACATCAAACATTGGTTGTCTGAAAACTTTCTCAGATTAAATAGTGATAAAACTGAGGTTTTAATTATTGCATCTCCAGACACTTTAAAGAAAACATACAATTCCTCAGTAAAGATCGCTAGCTTTATTACATCTTTGTCTGCACAGGTTAAAAGTCTTGGTGTTATTCTTGATCCTACTCTCTCCTTTGATCCTCATATTAATATAACCAAGATTGCCTTTTCCACCTTAAGCAGATTTCAAGGCTACATCCATTGCTCTCTGATACTACAACTGTGACACATATTCATGCTTTTGTCACCTCGCAACTTGATTGCAATGCAGTACTGTTCAGTATCCCTGCTTGGAATCTAAACAAATTACAGTATGTACAGAATTCAGCAGCAAGAGTGGTTACTCTACTTAAAACCCTGGGAGCATGTTACTCCTACACTTCTAAAATTGTATTGCCTATCTGGTCCCTTCCGCGTTCAATATAAATTTCTTCTTTTAGTTTTTAAGGCTCTTCATGGTGTAGCCCCACTTTACTTGTCTTCCGTAATTTTTCCCTATACTCCGTCACATTTACTTCATTCTTCTGACTCTTTGCTATTAACCATTCCATTATGCAGGTTGTCCACTATGGGCGAAAAGGCTTTTACTGTGTTTCCCCGAAAATAAGACCTACTCTGAAAATAAGCCCTAGCATGATTTTCAGGCTGCTCTGTAATATAAGCCCTACCCCAAAAATAAGCCCTAGTCAAGATCGTCAGCTGAAAAGTAAGGCGCCTAAGGCCAGATTTATACTTTACGTGATGCAACGCTGTGTGCCCAAAACATCCATTAAATTCCGAGGACACCTTGCCACAATATCTCTGAAAAGGATGTTTAATGATTACATCCATCAATTCAGGGATGCGCCCATTCCAGTAGCATCGGCGCAAGACAGAAACAAAATCCCTGGACGGGGCATCAGCTCATCGCAAGGTGAACACAAGCACACACATACACTGGCGTCATTGTAGCTTCACCAAATCCCCAAACCTTCATGTCTTTGGATGGAAAACTGAGCACACTGTGGAAACCCACCAGGAAAACATACAAACTCCAGGCAGGGATCACAAGGGACGTGACTCCCTGCAAGACAGCAGTGCTATCACTCTGCCATCATGTCACGCCCATATGTGTAACTACTAACAGTATTCATTATTTAAACAAAGTTAACTATTTATTTTAATGTATTTCATAATGAAAGTGATATCAAGTATAAATCTAAGAATTCTAAATGTGCAGAGAACTGGAATATTATAAATTTAATGTGTTCTGTGTGGCGATCTATTGCTGCTTGCCGCTGCTGTCAGGTCAGGAGGAAGCCCCAGAAGCGCGTAGCGATTTAACAGCTGGGTCAGTTTTAAGATGAAGTTTACGACGATCTACTTTAATGATAAACTACAATGTTAAAGTGGACATTTCGAGGTTAAAGCTGAAATTTCCACTTTAATCACAAAATAGACATTTTCATTATGTCCCTTATTTTTTTTTCTGTGGCTCAAATATGACGCCGTACATTCTGTGCAAAAAAAAAAAGACAGCACAAAAAATGGTATATGAGACTTTTAAAATATATTGTGTCATTACGATGGGGAATGTGCGATGTTTGAGTATAAAAGCAACATGAATACATTTGTTTGTCGGCATTTTACTTCACCACATCGAACCATTCATCAAACAAAGAAGCACGCACATCGATCCTGGAGGATTCTAAAAGCAGCTTGAGTAGCAAGAAATTCAGGCTGGAATTCAGGGTTTGAATGTGGAGAGTTATGACAATATTTCAGAAGAAGATGACATGACTGTATTTGGATAAATGTATATTGCTGTACATGAATAAATATTAGATATCCCCTGAAAATAAGCCCTAGTGCATTGTTTGGAGCAAAAATTAATATAAGACCTAGTCTTATTTTCGGGGAAACACGAGACTAGACTTAAAACCTTTCTTTTTAATATTACTTATTGTTGTTCTCATTAATTTTGTTGTATATTGGACTGTTTGATTTTAATATTTTTATTTTATTAATTTTCATTGTAATCATTCCATACAAACAGATCAATTAATAACCCAACAAATTTGAAGACTAATCAAACCCCACCCCTGAGAAGGAGAGCTTAGCTAAAGGAAAATTGCTTTAGGCTTTTTAATAAGGCAACATTAAACAAAAGAAAGGCAGAAGTAAATATCTATGTAAATAAGAGATGGAGAAGGGAGTTAAATACAATAATAGTTATTTCTCTTATTCTAAAATAATATTGATTAAATCCTGCCATGTTTTGAAAAAATGTTGTACAGATCCTCTAACTGAAAATTTGATTTTTTCCAATTTCAAATAATATAAAACATCGGTTTCCCACTGACTTATAAGAGGAGAATTAGGATTCTTCCAATTTAACAAAATAAGTCTGCGTGCTAAAAGTGTAGTGAATGCAATGACCGTTTGCTTGTCCTTCTCTACTTCAAGTCCATCTGGAAGAACACTGAACACAGCTGTTAATGGGTTAGGAGGGATTGTGATACCAAGGCTGTCTGAGAGGCACTTAAAAATTTTTGTCCAAAATGATGTTAATTTGGTGCAGGCCCAAAACATGTGACCCAGTGAGGCAGGAGCTTGGTTGCAGCGCTCGCAGGTTGGATCCTGGCTTGGAAACATTTTGGACAGTTTTAAGCGAGACAGATGAGCTCGATATATAATTTTTAGTTGAATAATTCTATGCTTTGCGCATATAGAACTCGAGTGAATTCTCTGCTTTGCTACCTTCCACTCCTTTTCTGATATATTGATTAAGAGATCTTCTTCCCAATGTCCTCTTGGATCTTTGAAAGGTAGGGACTCTAATAAGATTTTATATATTGCGGAAATAGTGTTTGTTTCCTCGGAATTGAGCAGTATTTTTTCCAGCATTGTGGAGGGTGCAAGGTGGGGGAAATCGGGCAATTTCTGTTTAACAAAATTTCTAATTTGAAGATAGTAAAAGAAATGTGTAGCAGGGAGGTTAAATTTTGAACGTAATTGTTCAAAAGATGTAAATATGTTGTCTATATATAGATCTCTGAGCATTTTAATCCCAAAACTTTTCCAGGTATTAAAAACTGGATATACTTGCGAAGGTTGAAAGAGGTGGTTCTCTTGCAGAGGTGCCACTGATAAAAGATTTTCCATCTTAAAATGCTTCCTAATTTGGTTCCATATTCTGAGTGAGTAAAGCACAATTGGGTTATTAGTATATTTGCGATAACTTTCATTTATTGGAGAGCAGAGCAGGGAGTATAAAGAAGTACTACAGGATTTTACTTCTATTGCGGACCAAGCCTGTGTATGTGCATTTATTTGTGTCCAGGTTTTTATGGCTTGTATGTTTGCTGCCCAGTAATAAAACTGAAAATTAGGTAAAGCCATGCCACCTTCTGCCTGAGGTCTTTGTAGGGTCGCTCTTCGGATACGTGGGTGTTTTGAGTTCCAAATGAATGAGGTTATTATTGAATCTAACTGTTTAAAAAACGATTTATTGATATATATTGAAATGTTTTGAAATAAAAAGAGAAGTTTAGGAAGGATATTCATCTTAATAATGTTAATTCTTCCGGCTAGAGTGAGATGAAGGGTTGACCATCTATGCAAGTCTTGCTTAATTTTTTCCATACAGACGCCAAAATTTTGTTGATAAAGAGCTTTATGTTTACTTGTGATATTTACCCCTAGGTATTTAAACTGATCTGCTATGGTAAAAGGTAGGGTGTCTAATCTAATATTATATGCTTGTGAATTCACTGGAAAGAGTATACTTTTATTCAGATTAATTCTAAGACCAGATATCTTTTGAAATTCTGTTAGTGCTGTTAAAACAGCAGGGACAGTGTTTTCTGGGTCTGATATATATAAGACCATATCATCTGCATATAGAGAAATTTTCTGTTCCAGTCCTTCTCTGACAATCCCCTTTATCTGATAAGAATTTCGGCAGTGAACCGCCAGTGGTTCAATAGCGATTGCAAACAACAGTGGCGACAAGGGACATCCTTGTCTGGTACCACGTTCTAGTTTAAAGTAGTCTGAGCAAATGTTATTAATACAAACTGAAGCTTCTGGACTGGTATACAGTAGTTTGATCCAAGCACAAATATTCGGGCCAAACCCAAATTTCTCCAATGCAGTGAAAAGGTAATTCCATTCGATCATGTCAAATGCCTTTTCTGCGTCTAATGATAGTAATATCTCTGGGGTGTTTGATTTTGCTGGTGAATATATAACATTAAACAAGCGTCGGAGATTTGAAGATAGGTGTCGGCCTTTAATAAATCCAGTTTGATCTTGTGATATTACCGAGGGCAGCACTTTCTCCATCCTTCTAGCTAGGATTTTTGAGAGCATGTTAACATCATTATTCAGGAGTGAAATTGGTCTATATGATGCACATTGTAACAAGTCCTTATTTTGTTTAGGAAAGACGGTGATTAATGCTTGTCGAAATGTTTGAGGTAGTATTTGGTTGTCTCTAGCTTCTGTAAATGTTGCCAATAAGAGTGGAGCTAGCTGAGTGGAGAATTTCTTATAAAACTCTACGGGGTAACCATCAGGGCCTGATGATTTCCCGCTTTGTAGTGACTTTATAGCGTCTAGTAATTCTGTTAGCGTTAGAGGTTTATCCAGTTCCTCAGCACTTAAAGCATCTATTTGTGGTATTTGTGAATTATCCAGAAATGCATTAGATTGTGTGTTGTCTTCTTTGGGCTCAGTGGAATATAAAGATTTATAGTAATCTCTAAATGTGTGCATTATTTTATTATGGTCGATGATTTCTTCTCCATTCTTGTTGGTGATTACTGGTATTGCATTGTGAACTTCTTGTTTATGAATTTGTTGAGCTAAAAGCTTATTAGCTTTTTCTCCGTGTTCATAGTAATGCTGTCTAGACTTATAAATAAGTTGTTCAGTTTCTTTAGTTGTTAAGATGTTAAGTTCTGTATGTAGGGCCTGCCTTTTCCTGTGAAGAGCTTCACTTGAACGCCTGGCTTGTTCTTCATCTATTCTAGTAATTTCATTTCTTAGCTCTGACACTTTCTTGGTTTCTAATTTATTTCTGTGGGAAAGATATGAAATAATCTGTCCTCTTAAGAAGGCCTTTAGAGTTTCCCAGAGTGTTCCTGCAGAAACCTCTGTGGACGTGTTTGTCTCTAGGAAGAAGCTGATTTGTTTGGATATAAATTCTGTGCAGTTCTCGTCGGCCAATAAAAGAGGGTTAAGACGCCATCTACGAGGTGAGTGTGAGGGACTTAATGATTTTAGCTCCAAGACTAGAGGGGCATGGTCAGAGATAACAATTGTGTCATATTTGCATGATTTAATTGTAGGCAGGAAATTATTATCTATAAAAAAATAATCAATTCTTGAGTAGCTATAATGCACTGGTGAGTAGAACGAATATGTTCTTGAGTTTGGGTTAAGAAACCTCCAGGGGTCTGACAAGTTGTGATCTTTCAAAAACTGTGTAATTATCTTTGCAGTATTAGATGTCGTCCCCCCTGTCACAGGAGTCCTATCTAAGAGTGGATTTAAAACACAATTAAAATCCCCAGCCATTATAATTTTATGAGTGTTCACATTGGGAATGGATGCAAGTAGATTTTGCATGAATTCCTTATCATCAACATTGGATGCATAAACATTTATCAAAATAATTTTACTGTTATATAAGTTGCCCATGACCATCACATATCTCCCTTCAGGGTCCGACACTACATCTGATGCTACAAATGGAACTGTTCTATGTATGAGAATTCCCACCCCTCTAGTTTTCTTTATAAAGCTAGAATGGAACATTTGGCCAGTCCAGTCTTTTTGTAATCTGAACTGATCCTTGGTTAGTAAGTGGGTCTCCTGTAGAAATACTATTTTAGCGTTTAAGCCTGTTAGGTGAGAGCATACTTTCTTTCTCTTTAATTCGTGATTCAGGCCTTTAACATTCCAGCTCACAAAGTTAACTGTCCCATCATGGAGACATTGATTCTGAGTTTTTAATGTCATTATAGTTTTAATTGGTAATATGGCAGTTTTAATCTTAGTTTCAAGATTCCCCATGAGTTATTGCATTTTAGCCTATTGTTGCATTGATATTTATAATTATAAGAATTACAAGAATAGATTAGATATAGCCTGCTCTCCTTCTCTCCCCCCTTTATCCCCCCACCCCCCCATTTTGCCTCCCCACATGAGGCTAGATCCCACTTCGCGATGTTCCAGTCCTCTGACATACGAAGAGACAGAGCACGTCCAAAACAAAACAAACCCCACCCTGCAGCGGCGTTACAGAATTAAAACAGAGATATCTTTTGCAGTTAAATTCTTAATACTACCTGCCGAAGATGTTCTCATTAACAATATTTAAGCTTGAAATAATCTTCAGCGCTTTTAAGTTAAGATATTAAGATTAAAAAAAAAAAAAAAAAAAGAAAAGAAACAACCCTGGGAATGATTTTAAAAACTAGTCTAGAATAAACCTGGTAATTCCTACTGTAATAGTATAATGGTAAAAGTATAAATAGTAGAAAAAGCAGTAAACCAAGGGTATGAAGTTAAACAGTCTACTTTAAGGTATAGTAAAATAAAAAAAAAAAAGGAGGAAGAAAAAAAAAAAAAACGAATCCTACTTTAATTACTTCCACATTTTCACACTCACGTCTATAACTCTATAACTCTGATTAAAACATAAACTTATAAAGTCCAGATAGAAAAAAAAAAAAAAAAAAGGGATGTATAATTATAATACCAGTCTCTTTAAACATGGATCCAGAGAGCAGATCATAGGTCCTTCCCGTGCCTTGATAGAATATGGCTCCTTATTAACTTTCAAAAAAGTGTCGGAAACAGCTTCTTTAGTTCTTTTTCAGCTTCTTCTTTGCTGAAGAAAATATAATGTCGATCTTGAACTTCCACTTTCAGTTTGGCGGGATACAAGAGGCTGTATTTGATATCGGCTTTCCGTAGCAACTTTTTAATGTCGATGTAGGATCTGCGTTTTGCAGCTGTTGATGGTGAGAAGTCGGGAAAAATACGAATAAGATTATTTTCGAATATAATCTCTTGCTTGTGTCTGAGAAGTGCCATCACATCAAGCTTACATCGTAGTCGCTCGAAGCGGACAATAAAAGACCTAGGTTTGAAGGCGCTTGGTATCTTTGTGCGATAAGCCGTGGCTATCTCAATGTCGAGTTTAAAGTCATCTCCAATTATTTTAGACAGTAATTCTACTGCAAATTTCACTGGGCTTGAGCTTTCTCGTTTCTCAGGTATACCCTCAATTCTTATATTATTTCTTCTGCACCCATCCTCCAGGGCTGCAAGTCTGTCTCCAAGTTTTTTGCATTCCGAGTTCGCAGCTGTGGCTTTATCATCGGCGTTAGATGCCAGTTGTTCCGCTGTTTCCACTCGAGCCGTGAGTCCCTGCTTAACGTCTTCCAGCTGATCTGAAACGTCATTAATATGGTCATCAAGCATTTTCAGTTTTGAATTAGTTTGTTCAATGTGTTCCACTAATTTCTCCAACATGCCTTTAAAGTTCACATCAAAACGTTTAAATAGACGCGTTTCCTTATCTTTGTTATCCTTCTTGAGCTCAATGGTCACCTTCTTAAGATCATTCGTGTTATCTTTCTTAAGCTGGACTGTTTGATTTTACGTGTTGTAGCAGTTGAGGTTCTGATCCACCTCTTGAACCCTCAGGTACCACTCCAAACACCAGGTGAAAGTCCAAGACTTCTTTATTTTCTTATAATACAATGCACCAAGCACCCTCCACTCCACACTACTCATATAAATACAACAATTCTCTTAATACTCACTCCTCCTCTCCCAGACACTTAGCCACCCTACCTCCCAGCTCAGCTCAATGTCTGGGCTTTCCTAAAGTCCTTTATACCCCCTGACCCGGAGGTGTTTCTGTTCCATTACCCACAAGTCCTTATTCCTTCCGGGTCAGGGTAAACAGTCCTTATCTTCAACCTGGGAGCATGTCGTTACTTCCTGTCATGGGATTATGATACACTTCCGGGTTATAGGGCATATATGAGTCCACGAGCCTCCCTACAGCGACTCCCGGTGGTCCCCAAGGTATCCAGCAGGGCTGTGCATAAAAACTACATAGTCCATGAGGCCCTGCTGGAATTCGGGGCCCATCCATGCTGTCGGGAGAGCTCCTCCTGGCGGCCTGGGGGTGAGGGCCGGAAACTCTCGCCGGCCATCCTTCACAGTGTATTGTTGAACAGTAGCCTTGGGTACCTTGAAAGGCGCTTTTAAATATGTAAAATTTTAAATACATTTTTAGATAGAGCTCTCTACTCACATAACTCTCTTTGTCAAATGTTGATGAGCGCTGAGTTTCATGAATTGGCTTCAGAGCATACTGTTGTTCCTGTTGTGTTATTTTTTATTTGTTTTATTTAGTGGTGTTCTGCTAAAATATTGTGTTTCCAAATTAAAGGAATTAAATTTAAAAATACAAGAGGAGTCACACATGCAAAAAATCATTAAACAGAGAAATGATCAGAAAACCACCAGGACTAAAAGAAGTTACATTATTCAGGAAGCTATCCTTCTCTCTCAGATGAGTGCTGAAAATTAACAGGAAGACAGTTTGGCCTTAACCCTAGAATTACCAGAACCAACGAAAAAACTTGTAAATCCGGCCCACCTTAAATCTTTTCACACCTCTCCGTCAGCATCTTTTGTCTTCTAAATGTGTCAATAATTCCAAGCATCAAGCAGCCTGCTATACCTTGATTGATTATATGGGGGTGAGCTACCCAGAATTGCAAGGGGAAATAATTTGATGTGTGTTTTGTGTCTATAACAATCTATGTAAACACATAATTAAAACAGAAATGTTTTTCATGTTTTAGTAATAAATAACAAAATGTAGACATGAACTGTATAATGTGTGAAGGCTGATGGCCAAATATCAAATAAATACTTTCACAAAAGGTACAAGTATAATACAACAGCTTCTGTGGTGCAGCAGTAAGATCCGCTGAATTATAATCTGGAGGTCGTGAGTTCGAGACCAGCTCCCTGGCAAATTTATTGTTTTGAGTAGTGAGCTACTCTTATTGTTAACATTATACAATAAAAACATACAATTTGATTTGTGTCTGTAACAGCCAGTGTAATTTTATAGTACAAAAAAGTTACGATCATGATACAACAACCATATCCCCCCGACCACCCCAGATCTGACGCGGTTACTATTTATCTGAAACTGGAAATAACTGTAGATGTGAGTGGTGTTTTGAGACAATGGAACTGGAAATTAGTATGCACCTTATGGTCCATGATGTCAAAGCCGCACTGACAAAATAACAGAGACATAGGTATATATGATATTTGGAATAACTCATTTAATGACCTGTACAGTATAGTACTCATTATAAGCTCAAGAAGGCGTGCGAATGAATATGAATAATATGAATAATGTTGCATCAGTGCCACAATGTTTTCCAAAATGTACTATACAGGTCATAAAATGAGTTATTCCAAATATCATATATACAGTACCTATGTCTCTGTTTTTCTGTCAGTACGGCTTTGACATCATGGATCATAAGGTGCATACTAATTCAGCGTGAGCAGGAACACTCATTAAAACTGAATTAAAAAAAATTCAAGTGACAATGAGATACCAAAAAGGCATATTCACCAGCATTTGTGTGTCAGCTTTTATCCCTCCAGATCAGAGAATTTCCAGTTCCATTGTCTCAAAACACCACTCACATCTACAGTTATTCCCACTTTCAGATAAAAAGTAATCGCGTCAGATCTGGGGCAGGAGTGAGTGTTGTATCGTGATCGTGATTGAGAGAATAAAAGTGAAAAAAAACCACTAACTTTTACAAGTACTATACATTTACATCGGTCGTTAAAGACACAAATCAAATGTATGTTTTTATTCTATAATATTAACAATAAGAGCAGCTCACTGCTCAAAACGGTAAATTTGCCAGGGAGCTGGTTTCAAACTCACGACCTCCAGATTATAAGTCAGCGGATCTTACTGCTACACCACGGAAGCCATCGTATTGTATTTGCACCTTTTGTGAAAGTGTTTTTTTGATATTTGGCCATCAGCCTTCACACATTATACAGTTCATGTCTACATTTTGTTATTTATTACTAAAAAATGAAAAATGTTTCTGTTTTAATGATGTGTTTACATAGATTGTTGTAGACACAAAACACACATCAAATTATTTCCCTTTACAATTTTGGGTAGCTCGCTCCCAGATAATCAGTCAAAGCAGGAACTGGGAGAACTTCTTGCCCGTTCTGAAGCGGTGGGGGGATGGTATAGCAGGCTGCTTGATGCTTGGGCTTATCGACACATTTAGAAGACAAAAGACGCTGACGTAGAGGTGCGAAGGGATTTAAGGTGGGCTGGATGTATGAGTTTTTTTGTTGGCTCTGGTAATTCTAGTGTTAAATAACCTGTCTATCATGAAATTACAACATGCCCAAAGAACCTTTGAAACAAATGGTATTGTGGCAATGGAATTCTAAACAGTGTATCTTAAGCCAAAGCTAAACAAGAGCAAATGAATCAATAAAAATAAACAGAAATAAAAATAACTGCACAGAACCATATAAATCCTGACACCAAAGGACCTAAAAGTCTCCTGATGTTTCTTAAACTTATTGGATAGTATTATATTTTTATTTTACATTTGTTGATATCACAGTCACATTAACAGCTGGACAAAAAGCACGATACCTGGGAGTGGGCCACTAGGTGGCAGGTTATCAATGGCAAAGGTGAAGAAAGGTTTATTTTAATCATCTCTTCTGAAACAACTGGATTTGACATCTTCACTCTGGGTCAACATTGATGTTGATAATTCAGAAGGTGGGTGATGAGGAAAACACAGGCTCCTTGGATGTTGCATAATGCTCACATCAACTACTCCACTTCAGAAAAGGACCTGTCATGGGGCGTGCAAAGTTGATATCACTATTTGGAAAGTACCTCAGCCAGACATGAGAGAACATCAGTGTTGACATATGCAGCACTGGGATTATGGCGAACATCAAAAACAAATGGCTGTAAGCTAATAAATCACAGAGTGAGCCGGGTATTTGTATCACTCTGTCTTTAGAGCCACTGAAGTGGAGCATGGTCTGTCACCAGGGTAAACTGCCGACCCCATAAGTAGTAGCAGAGGATCTCCACCTCCCACTTAATAGCCAAACATTCTTTCTCAATGGTGGAGTAATTATGTCTCCCTGGGGAACAATTTCCTATTCAGAAATGTGATTGGATGTTCCTCCCCATCAAAACACTTAGAGAACACCATCCCCAAACCGAAAGCACTCGCATTCGTCAGTAGAATGAATTTTATAGAAAAGTTCATATTCCGCAGAACTGGGAACAATTGCAAAGTCAGAGAAGGCCTTCTCTCAGTCATCAGTCTAGAGACAATAGTGTGTTTTTTTATGCCTTTGTCAGATCCATGAGAGAAGCCATTCTATGCGCATAATTCTGAATGAGTCTTCTGTAATAACCAGCATGGCTGAGGAAAGAATCTGCTTAGAATCTGCTTCTGTGTTTCCAGACACGGATATGCAAGCACCTCACCCACCTTGTCCAGCTGAGGTTTAATCAAACCATTCCTCATAGAGTATCCCAAATAATTTGTTTCTGACATCCGCAATTTACACTTCTTAGGGTTCACTGTCAACCCAGCAAGTCCCAAGCTGTCAAGCACCGCTTCTAGGTGGACGATATGTGACCTCCAGTCATTACTAAAAATGACCACATCATTGAGATACACTCCGCCATACACGGAATGGGTTCATAGAATCTGATTCATCATCAACTGAAAAGTCAACAACGCTCCATGGAGATCAAAAGGAAGCCTGGTGAATTCGAACAACCTGTGGTCTTATCACAACTGGACTCGTCTCAGGGCACCTGCCAGTACCCTTTTGTGAGAATCAGGGTAATAATATACAAGGCTTGTCCGAAATTCTCCAACAAATCATCAATATGCAGTATTGGGTGGGCATCAAACATAGAGATCTTATTCAAATATATGAAATCTATACAGAACCGAACCGTCCGGTTTTGGGACCAGAACAATTGAGCTTCGCCACTCTCTTTTATTTTTCGTAAATTACACCCAATTTGAGCATTTGCTTCACCACCTAGCACAGGGGTCTGCAACCTTCACTATCAAAAGAGCCATTTTGCCCCCTCTTCCTCCAAAGAAAAATAGTCTGGAGCCGCAAAACATAACACAGCTTATAAACTTTTAAAAGTTTTAATCTTTTTTTAGATTTTACATGTTACAACCACGGAATACAACAAACAGAAGTGCAGTGTGCATGTGTAGGCCTACTTTGAAATAAATTTAACTGAACTCTGCAGGCCTATTTGAGTCCTTCCTATACCTGTATAAAATTAAAATAAAAACTAGCCCACTTTAATATAAATAAAACATTTAGCTGTAGCTTAGCAGCTTTAAAAAAGTAAACATAAAATTCCATTTCAGTGTGCTCTCATCCTCTTCAGGTTTCCCTCTCAGCCAGCAATCAACCGAAGCACCTGAACATACAAAAAAACCTACATCAGCTCCGGGTCTGAAATAAATGTGTTTTTTTTTGTTTTTTTTTAAATATTAGCCTATTAAATGCTATTGTTCTCACCTGTTTAATGTGACTTCTGTTTCTGAAGTTCGCTGCAGTTCATCTCTAGCACTTCAAGCTACTTTTTGTATGAAAATGTGCTATATAAATAAATGTTGTTGTTGTTCTATGTCGGGGCTATACGATGTGACTTTGACCTTCACACAGGACTGCAGGCTCATGTGTGAGGTGGGAGAGATAGTTGGACTTCATAAAGTTCATGCTTGAGAAAACTTGCTCACATAAGTATGTTGAGCCAAAGATGGACAGGACTCCAAATGCATATTTTTTCATGTTCATATATGTTTCGGGAATGGCACTCCATGTATTGAAAACAAGTTTGTCGGGTTTGGGGAGGTTTTCAATATCAGTCCATTTGTGCTCTTTAGCGAGAGTAGCCTTCTGACGGGCGACTTCTTCAAGATCCGCTGTCAGGCATTTGAACTTGGACACCCATAAATCTTTATCCGCTATGCGGCCAGTTCAATTTCTAGATCGGGCTTACTTACTCCTGTGAATGCGGATGTGTTCAGCAGGGATGGGTCGATGTCCAGGGAAGGAGAGAGTGTTTTTTTTCTTTCTGAACTCACTGAATCTTTCTCTAAATGTAGCTTGCATTGCAATAATTGTACGGTGGAAATAATCACAATTTATGTGAATGTTCACTGCTTTGAACTCTCTCAGGGAGGGGAAGTGAGAGAGTGTATCTTTCTGTACATCTCTGGCAAACACTGTCATCATGCGCTCAAACACCAAAACATCCTACGCCAAAACATTTAAAGTCAGAGAGTAGATGCTCTGATCTTTTTATGAACGATTCTTTAATGTATTCTCCGTCTGTGAACGGCTTACCCCTCCTTACGATCTCTTGAGCTGCCACAAAACTAGCAGCTGTAGTTGATTGTGGAGAAGTGATCCACTTTTTGAAAGTATGTTTGCTCTGTTCAGCTTTCCGTTGCAGTTCCGAAATTGCTCTCTTTCGCTCATCTTCACTTGGGTATTTTTCAGTGAATGCTGAGTGCTTGTTTCGAAAATGTCTTTCAACGTTACATTTTTTGTTGTTCGATAATTTATCGCCACATATTAAGCACACCGGTAAGCCAGCGTCGTTGGCGGTGAAGGCAAATGCTTCTGTCCACGCAGAATTAAACTCTGTTCTCTTCTGGGATTTTTCATTTTTGGGATTTATTCATGGTTAGTGCAGGGGTCGCACACTCCAGAAGCCACCTGCAGGTAAAGGCGAGGGCTATAGACGTAGATGTGACGCATATTTTAGTTGACAAATTATAAATAAAAAATAAAAATTAGATGTTAAAGTGTATAACAGTAGTAGTAGTAAATAAACATTATATATATTACATATATTATATACAAATTAAATTAAGAAATTGCCGTTATTCATTTTCATGTTTTTTTTGTCAAGGCCAAAAGGAGCCATTACAAGGAGGCTGAAGAGCCGCATGCGGCTCCAGAGCCGCGGGTTGCCGACCCCTGACCTAGCATATCACCTTCCTCGTTGCTTACTGAAGACAATATGGGTGTAGCTGTACTTTAACACTGGGTTCCATTATGATCTTGTGTTCTGTAATATCTGTCTGGCCGAGTACAGCTGAAAAGACTTTTGAGCTCCTTCTGATAAGTGATAGCAACTTAGCCTTCTGGGTGTCCATCAAATTATCACCAGTAATAACCTCAGTTTGAGAGACTGCCAATAATGTGGCCAGCACCTCCTGGGGCTCTTGCCACTCTTTCAAAAGATTCACATGTAAGACGTATATGGGCTTTCATCAGTTGGGAATCCATACATTTAGGATTTATAGGAGATGTACATTCTTCTACAACTGCCGGACCCAGCCACTTCACTTGAAATTTGTGTGGGTCAGATAGGTTTAAACCAGTACCCTTTTTGTTTTTCTTGTTGGGGGACCACCAGCTGCTCAATCTGACCTTCCCCTCGGCAATCAGAAATCACCTGATATAAGAAATCACCCTTAATCAAAAAGTGTAGTGTTTTGAAATTTGGGCCCTCCTGTTCCATATAGCAAGCAGTGTTTGCGACACGTGCTTGTTTAAATGTAAAGTCTAGGCTGCTGTCAGCCCATTGCAGGTGGGAAAACTCTATCAGAGTGTCAGTCCCTGCTTGCCCAGGGCCAGACGCAGCACCCTGCTCTTCTACAGCCATTGTTTCTCTGGAATTTGTAGCTGCTGGCTGGCTTGTGGAGGCTGAAGGAGCGAGTGCCTAATGTGAAGAGTTCTTCAGTTGTCTCAGATTCTCAGGTGAGGTGAGGGGTCATCCCCTACCTCACTGGAAAGATCAGGTTCAATTTCTGAGCTGGTTTCTTGACTGACCTTGTCAGCGGAGAGCCCCTCTCTATCTGCTATAGACAGAGGTGTTCTGAAGATGGATTGGGCACATGGAAAGAAGGTTGAAGACAATGCCAAGTTAGGATAGCACATCTGTTTCCGGGTGGCATGGGCACCCTCCAGTCTCAGGGTCAGGTCTAGCAGGGAGTGGAAATCATTGTGGAGCATCTCATCACAAAGGTCTTTGTTTATCCCTGACAAGACTGCGTTAGTAGCAAGCTTTTCCGCAATAAGCTTGAAGGTGCCCCCATGAAATCAGCTTTGGATCAGATTTACTAAGTACTGGACCTGTCCCTAGATGGGGCAATATGGATCAATCTGCCACAGCCGAATTTTATCTCCCTTGGCCAAGGGGCTCATAGCCATACAGAGGAGGATCAGTTGTTTCAGGAAATCATAATTATCAAGCCTTTCAGGAGGAAGGTTCTGCATGATCGGCAAGGCCTCCCCGATTAAAAGGGAGCCAAAATAGCTGCCCAGCCTCTCTTGTTGCCCTGCATTCAAAAAAGAATAGGAAACACTCAATCATTCCAATAAAAACAGGAACAATCAGGGTATTTATTCAAATGGAAGCTACTGCTTCAATACACATAGACCCACTAAACAAGCAGTGATGGGGCCAGGTTTATGGCCGGTGGTTATAATGTTCACCAACAATCAGGTGACAGACAAGCAACCCTCGACAATCATGTTTCTGCTTGCAGCACGTTTGGGGAGGGTCTCAAAAGAGTTAAAAAATCTCACAATATCTAAGATTTATGCCTGTTTGTTTCCCAAAATACTTAAGCAATGATTGAAATAAAGTTTGGGTATTACTGTAGAGAAAAGCCAAGCAAAATGACAACTTTTATTGGGTAACTAAAAAGATTACAATATGCAAGCTTTCTAGGCAACTCAGGCCCCTTCTTCAGGCAAGATGTAATACAGAGACTAGAGTTCCCTATGTTTATATACACACTCTAGGACAAGAAATAACATTCGTAAATCTTTAAATGAGAAATTTTAAATGTAAAAAATTAATAGATTCATTCAGGCTAGGGTTAATTTAACAAGAGAGAAAAGAACAATGTATTGTCAAGATCTCTGGATAAGATAACTGTCCAACAAAGTCTTTTGAAGTTTGTAATGAGTTTTTTCAAAACAATGTGTATCTGTAGACAGGTTGTCTGTCATTCTGAGAGATGTAAACAATCCTCTTATCTGGCCATAAAACCTATTTATGGCAAAATTGGAGGAAGATTTCATGTCAATGTGCATTGTAAAACCAATGTTGTATCTCCATTTCATAGATGACATCTTCATAATCTGGACTGCCAGTGAGAAGGACCTCCTCCATTTTCATAATGAATATAATTGTTTTCACCCCAACATAAAGCTGAAGCTGAATTACTCAAAAACAGAAGTCAGCTTCCTTGACACCACTGTTCAACTGAAAGACAACACCCTTGAAACGTCTGTTTTTCACAAACTGACAGACAGACGGACCTACCTGAAAAGTGATAGCTTCCACCCCAAGCATGTAAGGCGCTCCATTATTTTCAGCCAAGCAATATGGTACAATCGTATTTGCTCAGACCCGACAGACCAGGATCAACAACTGCAGGAGCTCAGACAAGATTTCATCAGACAAGGTTACACCCACAAAACAACAGACACTCAAATAAGAAGAGCTACTGCCATACCCAGAGACAACCTTCTGGAATATAAAAACAAAGACAACAAGAACCGCATCCCCCTTGTTGTCACCTACAACACACATCTTGAAACACTTCAAAAAATTATAAAAGAACTTCAGCCAATACTAAACAATGACCAAACACTGAAAAATGTATTTCTTGAACCTCCCCTCCTGGCATACGGACAACCACCAAACCTTCAACAACTAATTGTCCGAAGCTCCCTAAGTGTACCAACAGAAAATGGCAAATCTCCATGCATACAGAAAAGATGCAAAACATGTGCCCACATCTATGATACAGACCATATAGTTATACCACACTGCCGACTTGAACATCACATAAAGGGATCATTTTCCTGCAGATCATCTAATGTAGTCTACCTAATTTTCTGCATGAAATGTCCTGACACTGCACTCTATGTGGGAGAAACTGGACAAACACTCTGCCAGAGAATGAATTTACACAGGTTCCACATTAAACATGGCAACACAGATGTTCCTGTAGCGGCCCACTTCAACAGCCATGGACACTGTGAGAGGGACTTTAAAGTCACAGTGCTTATGGGCAACTTCAAAACACAGCAAGAGAGAAAAGAATGGGAAGTTAAACTCATGCTAAAATTTAATACATTACAACATGGATTGAATAGAGACAAGAGTTTTATGGCCAGATATGAGGATTGTTTACATCTCTCAGAATGACAGACAACCTGTCTACAGATCCACATTGTTTTGAAAAAACTCATTACAAACTTCAAAAGACTTTGTTGGACAGTTATCTTATCCAGAGATTTGACAATACATTGTTCTTTTCTCTCTTGTTAAATTAACCCTAGCCTGAATGAATCTATTAATTTTTTACATTTAAAATTTCTCATTTTATGATTTACCAATGTTATTTCTTGTCCTAGAGTGTGTATATAAACATAGGGAACTCCAGTCTCTGTATTACATCTTGCCTGAAGAAGGGGCCTGAGTTGCCTCGAAAGCTTGCATATTGTAATCTTTTTAGTTAGCCAATAAAAGGTGTCATTTTGCTTGGCTTTTTTCTACATTCATAATGGCTAACACGGTACAACACCCTAGTACTACAGGTATTACTGTAGTTATCATGTTGTTTACTGACATTTAGCAATGATTGATTAGTGTTGGAATAATAAGCTGTGTTTATTCAAGTTAGGTTTTCTCAGGTGTAGCAATTTAAGTACGGAATGGCATATCCGTAATTTAGCAAGGGAAGGCTTTTAGTCAAGCCGTTGGCTTCTGTTAGTGTATTTGTGCAGCCCTTTCAAAAGTAGCTATTTGGGTGGCGAGCATCACATTTGTGAACCCTAGATTTAGCTCAGCTCTTGGCCTTTGCTAAGGTATTCTGATGTGTAGCTCTTACAGGAGAAGCAAACCAAAGGCAGACAGACACATCTGTGAATCCCAGAAGGAGTGTGGCACGTGAGTGGAGTGGTTTCTGGTCCCTGCTAAGGTATTCTTCTCTGTGAGAATAAAGTGCTATTGAGCATAATCTGCAGTGTGTTGGATCAAGTGCACTGTATTTGTGAATAGAACTGAATGAGGAGTGAACATTAAATACACTAATACTCCATCAAATTTCCATCATTAACTTGTCTGCCAATATCTTGTCTGCCAAGAGAACCTTAGAGTATTAAATGCCTTTTGTGAACACATTTTTTTATTTTTTAAACACTAAAATACATATCAAGGGAGTCAATCACTGCATAAAAGACTGTGTAAGAGCCATTTGTTAGTTAGTAAGGTTATGTTAAAAAATTGACAGAAGTATTTTCTTAGTTACAGTATGCCAAAATGTTTGACCATATTATTAATGCATAGTCTTTGAGAGATTCTATATAACACCCACAAGCTAAATTCAAATTTGAATATTCTAATTATTAGGTTAGGTGCATTGGCAATCATAAATTGTCCCTAGTGTGTGCTTGGTGTGTGGGTGTGTGTGCCCTGCAGTGGGCTAGCGCCCTGCCTGGGGGTTGTTTCCTGTCTTGTGCCCTGTGTTGGCTGGGATTGGCTCCTGCAGACCCCCATTACCCTGTAGTTAGGATATAGTGGGTTGGATAATGGATGGATGGATAATTATTTTTTGTTCCTCGGACTACAGATTAGTCCCAGTTTATGATCTGCCTTGTAGTTGGTAAGGCATGAAGGGCAAACAGTTTTCAAACCATATCATATTGAAAGTATTGACCATATCGAATGTATTATATAAAGCATATATAAGCTTGCAATAGTGAAGTAACAAAACATGTTAATAACTTTTTGCTCTATTTTTGTGTGAACTGTTTTGCTTTGAATTTTCACTAAACCTTTTTTAAACAAACTTTATCAGACTGAGAAATTTCTTTTGTTATGCATTTGACTCATGCCTGATCCTACCTTGCCAACTCAGTAGCTGCTTGATTTTGGGAACCTGGGAAAGACGCAGCTACAACTTATTATTGATTGGTGCTGCTCTCGACTTCCCCTTTAAAAATTAACAATGTCTCTTATGTTCTTTGTTAGTTTGGAGGAGATAAGAATTAGCTAATAGTAAAACATATATACAACATACATAATATAGAATATAACTTATGTGTCGACACTGTTGTACCCTCAAAATGGTGTGTAGCTTTCCAAGCAACAAGCCCTGGATTAAATAAAGTCTCCTGAAGAAGACAAATTTAAATCTGGTGAGAAAAGGCTGTAAAAGGTGTACAGCTGATACTAAAGAAAAAGCTGGGAGTAGGAAAGGAAGACCACAGAGCTAAAACAGCAAAAAGCTCAGAAAAACATGAAATATTTTTGGAATGGACTGGGCATAATTACTGGACTGAAGCAATCAATATCTCAAGTGCTAGAAGGTAATGTGGACACAGCTACCATCCTGAAACAATTTTTAAAAGATTTTTCCTCCTTCCACCACCACCTTCTTCTAATGACCAGCCCCCCAACACTGTCCATACTGCAACAACAACTTCAACTGGCATGGCCAGTGATGAATCCACCTCTGACAATCAGTAAAGGCTGTTAATTTCTGATGCCCAAATGAGGAAACAACTGAAGAGTCAACACACAGGTATCTTTGGGGACCAGATGGAGTCAGTCCTCAAGTACTCAGTGCCTGTGCTGATCAACTTTTTGTATCCACTGTTACCTGTTCAGCTGGTAACTAAAACTCCCAACTGTAGAAAACATCCTGCATTGTTCCAGTTCCAAAGAAGGCAGGTGCCTCTTTACCTAATGAGCCCTTACATCCGACTTCCTGAAGATCTTCACGAGGCTGATCCTGGACTATATGAGCCCTCTCGTGGGAGACTAATTAGACCCACTGTACTGCACTGCACCCACTTTTGGAGGAAGATTGGTCTAAAAGATGAGATTCCATTATCTATCTGCTCCACAAGGCTTTTTCCCATCTGGAAAAAGTTGGCAGCACTGTGAGGATTATGTTTTTTGATTTCTCAAGTTCATTCAATACCATTTAGCTATCCCTATTAAAGGGTAAACTCAAAGATATGCAAGTGAAAGAGCCTACTGTATCAAGGAGAATGGACTATCTGTCAGGTAGATCACAGTTTGTGAAGCTCAAGGACTGTGGCTGTGATGTGAATGTGAGCAACACAGGAGCATTAAAAGGAACTTTCCTGTGTCCTTTTCTTTTCACACTTTACACCTCAGATTATAAATGTAATTCCAGGTCTTGTTGATTGCAAAAATTCCCTGAAGATTCTCCACAAATGAGCTGTATTGACAAGAATGATGAGACACAAGTCCAGTGAACATCTTTATTTCTTTGTGCAATGAGATTTTTTGCATATTTTTACCAGCAAAACCACAGCACTGTTTTTTGTTATTTTCACCACATCAAACATCCACTATGTCCAGTCATTATCCAAATAGTAGATGTGGAGTTGGTAGTATGGAATTAGTTAATATAGGAGGAAGTAATAGAGATCTGCATATTAAGAGCCAGATAATGTGATGTATTAGATGAGGTAATGGTAATTAGAAAAAGTATAAAAGCAGATTAATTGTTTAACAGATTGCTCACTCCATGGACTAAGACTTTTGTGCATAACTCTGTGCAAATAAAGAAATGTTCTGCATTCACATCTCGGCACTGTGACATTCCTTCTTTGAAGATGTAGGAAAGTTTTTTCTGCAACATAAACTTGGTGATTAGAAGAAAGGCTGAGTGGCTCTGGAAGACAGGACTAAGGTCCAGGAAATGGCACAAACTGTGGTGCCCTACAAGATAAGCAGTTTTCTGCTATGAAACTGTTCATGTTAGTTTCACAAGGATTTCACCCTGCCAGAGAAGATGTGATAGGAAGCCTTTCTAAGTGAACTAAAACTGTGAAAATGCAGAACTGAGGGATTGAATTGACGGATAGTAGATGGTAGATTGATCAAAATCCAACAAGTACAAATAGGCGCCTGTAGATACTGTCCCGATGTACAGTGATCCCTCGCTATATCGCGCTTCGCCTTTCGCGGCTTCACTCCATCGCGGATTTTATATGTAAGCATATTTAAATATATATCGCGGATTTTTCGCTGCTTCGCGGGTTTCTGCGGACAATGGGTCTTTTAATTTCTGGTACATGCTTCCTCAGTTGGTTTGCCCAGTTGATTTCATACAAGGGACGCTATTGGCAGATGGCTGAGAAGCTACCCAGCTTACTTTTCTCTTTCTCTCTCTTGCGCTTTCTCTGATTCTGACGTAGGGGGTGTGAGCAGGGGGGCTGTTCGCACACCTAGACGATACGGACGCTCGTCTAAAAATGCTGAAAGATTATCTTCACTTTACTATCTTTTGTGCAGCTGCTTAGTGAAACGACATGCTGCACAGTGCTTCGCATACTTAAAAGCTCGAAGGGCACGTATTGATTTCTGCTTGAAAAACAAACTCTGTCTCTCTCTCCCTGCTCCTGACGGAGGGGGTGTGAGCTGCCGCCTTCAACAGCTTTGGGCCGCGGTGCTTCGCATACTTAAGCCAAACAGCCCTATTGATTTGTTTGCTTTTGTCTCTCTCTATCTCTGTGACATGATCTGCTCCTGACACACTCCTTTGAAGACGAAGATATGTTTGCATTCTTTTAATTGTGAGATGGAACTGTCATCTCTGTCTTGTCATGGAGCACAGTTTAAACTTTTGAAAAAGAGACAAATGTTTGTTTGCAGTGTTTGAATAACGTTCCTGTCTCTCTACAACCTCCTGTGTTTCTGCGCAAATCTGTGACCCAAGCATGACAATATAAAAATAACCAAATAAACATATGGTTTCTGCTTCGCTGATTTTCTTATTTCGCGGGTGGCTCTGGAACGCAACCCCCGCGATGGAGGAGGGATTACTGTATTGGAATTATAATATTGGGGGACTGAATAGTTAATTGAAAGTTTTCAGATATTGCTTCACTATGGGTGTTTATTACTTCCCATAAAGCCAGTGGAGGGCTGTATAGTAGGCAGAAATCCTACGTGTACATCACTCCAAGATAGGGAACCTGGGTCATCAGTTCATTACGCTATGCACTTTGGTGAGGTGATTTTGAACCAATCAGTTTGGAATAACTCCACGCCTGGCTGAGGAGGAAGGCTGCCAAAGTGAGTTACATTAAGTAGATTCATTGGAAGGCTAAATAGAAAGCAGGTGACAAACCTATAATACTGCTCTGACATGAAGATCTGGTATCAATTAACTCTTTGAGGGATGAACATTTTTTTAGCGGCTGGCAGAAATGTGCAGCAGAGCAGCTGCCGGCTATTGGAGCCGACTTCATGCAGAGCTAAAGGCAAATCTGGCGAAAGACCGAAGTGAATGCGCGAAACAAAATACTCCGTAGATAACCTTTTGCGTTTTATTGCTGAATCGGACTCTGACATATCGCACTGTGAGTTTGGTACAAGTGATCTTGAGATCAAAAACGAAAGTGATGTGCCAGTATCAGCTGAACGGTCCCCAGCTGATCATAGTGTCGAATGCGTTCATGTAGTGGTCGGCGGCTGCATGAAGATACTGCTATATGTCTTTATAAGTCGACACCCACCTCAAAAGAGTTAAAGTTAATTTTTGGTAACTCGTTATTATTAGTAAATTATCTAACAATGAACCCCTATATCTCAGTATAGCAGATAATGGCCTGGGGTAGACATCTATCATGTTTGTGGCTATATAACTTTAGACTGACAAGTCCATGTCACAAAGTAACTTTCAAAGGCGTGATACTTATGGCTGCAAATATGTATACTGTGACAGAAAATGAGAATTATTTAAAAAAAAAACACAGTAGATAAACTGCTTGGTAAATGAGGATAATTCTTTAGTTTTAATTGGGCTGCTATGCAATATTTTTCTGCTTGTTAAACAAAAAAGTCCCTTAAG
This sequence comes from Erpetoichthys calabaricus, assembly GCF_900747795.2. Lineage (NCBI taxonomy): Eukaryota > Metazoa > Chordata > Cladistia > Polypteriformes > Polypteridae > Erpetoichthys > Erpetoichthys calabaricus. The sequence goes on from NC_041395.2 coordinate 194,289,389, forward strand.
TTAACCTTTTTGCTTTAAATTATAACATTTTCACTTGGCATTTAAAGTAAGATTAGGTTAGCTATTTTAAATGGATGACATTTTTAAATTAAGCATATTTTTGTTTGTGACACATTGTTTTGAATTTTGCTTTTTGCCTTTGCTGAACTAACAACATGACAAGGAACTTCAAATTTTGTAAAGTTCAGCTGTAATGAGAAAGATGTTTTTGCATTGTGACTTTGCCTACTAAAGAGCCCATTGAGTCTATACAATTGATATTACACTTAAGGTATACTATAGTAAAATATAATTAAGAAAACTGATATCATAGCTCAATAAGCAAATCAATTTTTGCTTCTGTAAGATGTGCATAGGTATAGGCTCACTCTGTGATTGCTTTGTTTGTTTGTGTTTCAACACTTTCTGAATTATTACACAACTGAGGTTTATTTTTTGTAACCCAGATAATCCCAATAATGATAAATAAATTAATATGTTAATTAAACCATTATCAATGCAGCATATGTAGATAAGATAACGTTTGATCATCAAACTGCCTAGAGCATCCTGTGCACAAAAACTGAGTAATCATGAAAGATGAAGAATTGTTAGGGAGATCACCAAGAGACCACTGATATCTCTCTCTTTCTCAACAATCAGAGTTTTATGGGAGAGTAGCAAAGAGGAGGCCACACTGTTAAAAAGAAAAAACACATATGACATCTTGTCTATAATTTACCAGAAAGCTATTGGGAGAGAGCTGAAGGCAGCTGGAAGACAGTTCTTGGTCTTATGATCCCATTTTCAAGCATTTTGGCCATCAGAATAAACACCATTTTTGGCGTACGCCAAGCACTGCACATTATCAACAATATGCTAACTCCACTGTAAAGCATGGTGCTGGCAGCATTATGCTATAGGAAACAGCAGGCCCTGGAAGGATTGTGAGCTTAGAGGGGGAAATGAATCCTGTAAAATATAGTAAAAATAAAAGAAAACATGATGCAGACTGCATGGAACTCATGTCTTATGATAAGATGTGTTTTCCAGCAAGACAACAACCCCAAGTATAAAGACAAAACACAGGAATGGCTTAAAACTCCAATGCCAATGTCTTTGAGATGCTGGGTCAGAGTCCAGATCACATTCAGATGAGAGTATGTGGCTGGACTTGAAAAAGGCTGTTGACTCACAATCCCCATTCAAACTGACAAATCTTGATCAGTTTTGCATAGAATAAGGGGGGAAACATTTCAGTGTACTGATGAGCAAAGCTGATAGAAAGAGACCTGTCCATACAAACTGAAGGCTGTCATGGCTGCCAAAGATGTATCTACTAAATACTGACTTGACCAGTGTCAAAAAAGCCACTGTGATTCAATTTATATACCACTAAAATGTGAAAACCTCCAAAGGATGAATACTTTTCATAGATACTGCACAAACACTCCTTGCCCCTTCTACATCTAAAGTTGGGAACTGCCTACCTGCTATATCACTACATGCCTCCTACACTACTGCCTCCTGCTATATCAATACATTTTAAAATTCTTCCAGTCAGACCCAAAGGGGCATCATCCTACTCTGTACGATCGATTTAATTTTTGTAAACAGAAGTTGAACTCTGGGCTGAGTGAACATTCCTTTCAAAGTAAGACATCCATCAGTACGAGTATGGCAACATCAAGTATAAAATATGTCCTTAGGTTTTAGTTTTAGGTAACAATTCCTCTTCCATTCATTAATTCATGAATCCAGAAGACAGAACACCACATCAGATACATACAATGCAGTATACTTTGTTATTATTAAATAAAATAGTCTTCCAATTTATCAGTTTTGTTTTAATTTGATCTGCAAAAGTAAAGGAAACCAAATAAAAAATGCCAAAAACTATTAGGCCAGTCCACCTTTCAATTATTGGAATGAATTTACTATATATCAATTTCATTTCTAAATAAAAATGTGCAAGTACAAGCATTGTTGCCACTATAATACATGAGACATGAAAACCTTTCTTATTAGTCTTTCTTTTATATTAAATGCCAGATTTGCTTTTATCAATCAAAACACTAAAGCAATCAATCTAATTAAACTGCTTCCCTACTCACTAATTTGACTTGACTTTTTCCCATATTTTTTTAGAAAATAGATAGGGGTAGCAAAATAAAGTCTACCTCGTTTATAAGTTGATTCTTTGTTTTCAGACATTTTCTACCATTAGAGATCTTTAACTGACTAGACAAAAAATCAATAGCTGACAAGTAAAAGATGCACACCCTCCCACTTCCTTAAAGTGCTTAGTCTCAGGCTACTTGTGATGATTAACTTTGTAACCTTGTTCTGTAATATTTGTTCCCAAATAATCCCCAAACTGATATTTACTTGATTATATTGACAACTTTTGTAAGCTGTTTTGGATAAAAGCTAAGCAAATAAATGTAAATGTACCTCAAAGTATGTTACATAAGAGCAAGGCTGCAGGACCAGCTCTACCATTTAGGTGAAATAGAGAGTTGCCTAAGAAAACAAAATTTGGGGCAGAATTATTTTAAACAACACAGACCTTGAATTGTGAAAACTCAGTCAATACAACTGTCTGATTTTCTTTGACCCAATTATAATGTAACACGCATGTTAAAAAGATAACATACGGGACATGCAGTTTTGAGCCCTCGTGCAGACAGGTATATTTAATGTTTAACATTAGGACAAAGAACATGGAACACTACACAAAATAATAAATTTGCTGCTAAACAGCAGGCCAACTTGCACCTTATCCCTCTGCATGTACACTTCGCTGGGTCATTCTTCAGTCACACCTTTTTGCAATGCCTTTTCCTGCACAGGAACCATCAGTGCTCCTGACTTCTGCCTTCTCCTCTGCCCCACCACATGTAATACTTCTCTATCTAGCTCTTGTCATTCACCGCAAAGTCCTCCTCATGCATGCTGCTCCTCGATGTCACCTTCTTCAAATGCCAGACCTCCTAACCTCCTTAAGCTAACTTTTTAAATAATTCAAATGTTGTGTGCTCAGCCCCTGGAGAGCACTCAATAGAAAAATGTGGAATAGAAAAGAAATTTCTAAGGAGTTGTCAATTAGATTGCTTGCTCCACATTGCCTGTAAGTGCAGCCCTCTTCAGTAAACCTACATGTACTTGGCCCCATGCATTGATAAGTGTTTCAGTTTTCTCACTGCTACAATATTGTTTATTATTTTTCATTTTATCAATGTTTGGTCTTAACATCCGACTACCTACATGAGCACTTTACTGGTGGTCTGCCACACTGCTTCATACTCAGCTTCACAGAGGCTCTCTTTCTGCTGGACATCCTTGTTTAGTCATAGTTTTTCTGTTTGCTTTAATATTGTAGCATAGGCACAATCCAGTTAAAATCCCTAATGCTACCCGGCTGTTTTTAATGTGGATATTTGTTTATCATTGCATTCTAATAAAAACCAGCGAGTGAGTCTTTAGTTTCATAAACTTATTATAATTTTTTAAGATGTTGATGTATCTTTATGTCCAACCCAGCCAAGGGGATGCACACACCAGTGTGTTTTTTTGTTCCGGTCCCAAGTCCGGATAAATGGGGAGGGTTACATCAGGAAGAGCATCTGGTGTAAAATGTTACCAGATCAATATACAGACAACAATACAGATTTCCATACCAGATCGGTCGAGTACCGGGTTAACAATGACCGCTACCAATACTGTTAGCCAACAGGGTGCTGACGGAAATTGGGCTACTGTTGGGGGGAGACGTGTCCGGAGTAAAGAGGAGAGGAGAAAGGTAAAGAGAGTGGAACTAGGGTTTGGAACTTTGAATGTTGGCAATATGACTGGTAAGGGAAGAGGAACAGATGATATGATGGAGAGAAGGAAGGTTGATATATTTTCGTGCAAGAGACTAAATGGAAGGGGAGTAAGGCCAGGTGGATCGGAGATGGATTCAATTTGTTCTATCATGGTTTGCATGGGAGGAGAAATGGGGTAGGGGTTATTCTGAAGGAACAGTATGTCAGGAGTCAGACAGAGTAATGATTATGAAGCTGGAAATTGGAGGTGTGATGATGAATGTTGTTAGTGCATATGCCCTGCAAGTTGGGTGTGTGATGGATGAGAAAGAAGATTTCTGGAGTGAGTTGGTTGAAGTGATGTACAGTATACCCAAGGGACAGAAAGTGGTGACTGGAGTGGATTTCAGTAGACATGTTGGTGAAGGAAACAGAGGAGACGAGGAGGTGACGGGTAGGTATGGTGTCAAGGAGAGGAATGAAGAAGGTCAGATGATAGTAGATTTTGTAAAAAGGATGGGCATGGCTGTAGTGAATATGTATTTTAAGAAGAGGGAGGAACATAGGGTGACATACAAGAGTGGAGGAAGATGCACACAGGTAGATTATATCCTATGCAGAAGAGTCAATCTGAAGGAGATTAAAGACTGCAAAGTGGTAGCAGGGGAAAGTGTAGTTAGACAGCATAGGATGGTGGTCTGTAGGATGACACTGGAGATCATGAAGAGGAGGAGAGTGAGGGCAGAGCCAAGGATCAAATGGTAGAAGTTGAAAAAGGAAGATTGCAAGGTTGATTTTAGGGAGAAGGTAAGACAGGCACTGGGTGGCAATGAAGAATTACCAGACAGCTATTCAACTACAGCAGAAGTAGTAAGGGTGACAGAAAGAAGGGTGCTTGGTGTGATATCTGGAGAGAGGGAGGAGGAAAAGGAAACCTGGTGGTGGAATGGGGAAGTACAGGAGAGTATATAGAGGAAGAGGATGGTGAAGAAGAAGTGGAATATTCAGAGAGATGCAAAAGTAAAGGTGAAGAGAAAGGTGGTGAAGGCTAAAGAAAAGGTGTATGATGAGTTGTACGAGAGGCTGGACATAATGGAGGGAGAAAAGGACCTGTACTGATTGACTAGGCAGAGGGACCGAGCCGGGAAAGATGTGCAGCAGGTTAGGGTGATAAAAGATAAAGATGGAAACATACTCACAATCACAGAGGGTGTGTTGAGAAAATGGAAAGATTACTTTGAGAGGCTGATGAATGAAGAGAATGAGAGAGAGAGAAGGTTGGATGATGTGGAGATAGTGAATCAGGAAGTGCAAATAATTAGCAAGGAGGAAGTATGGGCAACTATGACGAGGATGAAGAATGAACTGGCCATTGGTCCAGATGACATACCTGTGGAAGCATGGAGGTGTTTAGGAGAGATGTCAGTAGAGTTGTTAACCAGATTGTTTAATGTAATCTTGGAAAGTGAGAGGATGACTGAGGAGTGGAGAAGAAGTAGTAGAAGCTAGGTTAAGAAGGGAGGTGATGATTAACGAGCAGCAGTATAGTTTAATGCCAAGAAAGAGCACAACAGATGCAATGTTTGCTCTGAGGGTGTTGATGGAGAAGTACAGAGAAGGCCAGAAGGAGTTGCATAGTGTCTTTGTGGACCTGGAGAAAGAATATGACAGGGTTCCTCGAGAGGGGTTGTAGTATTGTATGAGGAAGTCGGGAGAATCGGAGAAGTATGTAAGAGTTGTACAGGATATTTACGAGGATAGTGTGACAGTGGTGAGGTCTGCGGTAGGAGTGACGGATGCATTCAACGTGGAATTACATCATGGATCGGATTCCGAGCCCTTTCGTATTTGCAATGGTGATGGACAGGTTGACAGATGAGATTAAACAGGAGTCTCCTAAGACAATGATTTTTGCTGATGACATTGTGATCTGTAGCAAGAGTAGGGAGCAGGTTGAGGAGACCCTGGAGAGTTAGAGGTTTGTTCTAGAGAGGAGATGAATGAAGGTCAGTAGAAACAAGACAGAATACATGTGTGTGAATGAGAGTAAGGTCAGTGGAATGGTGAGGATGCATGGAGTACAGCTGGTGAAGGAGTATGAGTTTAAATATTTGGGATCAACAGTTCAGAGAAATGGGGATTGTGGAAGAGAGGTGAAAAAGAGAGTGCAGGCAGGGTGGAATGGGTGGAGAAGAGTGTCAGGAGTAATTTGTAACAGATGGGTATTAGCAAGAGTGAAAAGGAAGGTCTACAGGATGCTAGCGAGACCAGCTTTGTTATATGGGATGGAGATGGTGGCACTGACCAGAAAGCAGGAGATAGAGCTAGAGGTGACAGAGTTAAAGATGCTAAGATTTGCACTGGGTGTGACGAGGATGGACAGGATTAGAAATGAGTACATTAAAGGGTCAGCTCAGGTTGAACGGTTGGGAGACAAAGTCAGAGAGGCGAGATTACATTGGTTTGGTTTGGATATGTGCTGAGGAGAGATGCTGGGTATATTGGGAAAAGGATGTTAAAGATAGAGCTGCCAGGCAAGAGGATTTAGAGCCTAAGAGGTTTATCGATGAGGTGAGAGAGGACATGCAGGTGATGGGTGTGACTGAGCAAGATGTAGAAGACAGGAAGACAGGAAGATCTAGTGAATAGAACAAGATGATTTGCTGTGGCAACCCCCAAAGGAAGCAGCCGAAAAGAAGAATAAGATCTATCTTTATGTCCGATTTTCAATTTTACTGAACTGAGACCATTTTATTCACACATACTTACACAAGGACAAAAATAAAAAAGATCTTCACTTTGGGAAGAAAGAATGAATTGTTGGCTCTCTTATTTTTTCTTATCTAAAGATAGATTCTGTCTTCATTATAAAGCATGTCCAGCATGTCTAAAAGTGCTATGGTGCAGCCATGGTTTCATACCTGGCTCAAATGTAATTTCTTATTTTTGTAATGAAATATGTTTTTATTTGTTTCCTTTCTGTTTTAATATTATGTCATTGTTTTGTTAATATTCTGCTTACTATGTGTTTTATAGTTTATTTTACTTCTGTTAGTTATTGTACTTGTCATGTTTCTTGTTTTTAGCATGTTGAGCCTAAGGGGGTGATGCTCCCTGATGCTGCAGCCTTGGAACCATCCATAGGCTTATATAAGTTTAACAAAGCCTCAGAGTTAATGCTTAGATATTCGTGTTTGCTCATGTTTGTTTCTACCTAGTTTTCTCTACTGTAGTTTGAATTTCGATTGTTGTAACTACACTGTTTGCTTTTCTGATTCTCTATTATTGCTTCTGTGTTTGTGAATTGTATTTCTGGATTACAGACTTGGTTTTATTTGCTTTAGGGTTTCCTTTTTAGAAATAACCATTTTAATGCCTTTTGATCTTGTATTGTTTGTGCAAAGCAGCAGCACTTTTGAGAAAGAATGGAATCATAAGATAGCATGGAGAAGTCAGAATTCATGCAGGTATCATAACTGCAAAGACTATAAATAAACAAAACTTAGGAACTTGTAGCTAGAATCATAATGAAAAAACAGAGTGATAAGACAAAGGGGGTACATGCCACTGAGCAAAAAAAACGAGACAATTTGTAATCATAAAGAGAAATATATTCATAACCAGTTAATTAATTTTTTTTTCTTTCTTCAGTCTTGAATGATCAGGAATGTGTGGTGTTGGTTTTTAAAGCATTGCAATAGTGATGTCATGATGTGTGAGTTTTGGGAACTGCATCCTAGAAACAAGGCATTGGGTCTTAGCAACCAGTTTCCATAATGATGAGCCAATAAGGAAAACAAGGTGGCACAGCATGAGAATGTCATCAATTTTAACAATGTTAAAAATACAAGGGAAAAAGTGAATATAACATCTAGATTCCTTGGCCTCCGAAACCATGAAAACCATACTTCAGTCATTTTTAGAGGCAAGGGAACACTTGTAAAATAATAAAATCATAAATGGGAACAAAACAAATCTTTTTTTTTTTTTTAAATTTTGAACATCCTCATATAGTAAACTTTAGAACTATTTAAAATCTTTGTTTCTACCAGGGTTTGGGCCAGGTGTTTAGAAGATCCCCATCTCCTTTAGCACATAAAATTTAGTTTTGGGTGCTTTGATCAAAACAGGCCTCAATCTTGCAACTCAAGTTTTGAGTCAGGCTGATTTTTCTTCCAGCTTTGAGGCTCAGTTTTTGCATTGAACCCATAATTGAGATTTGTCAAGCCCTGCATCAGAAAAATAGCTCAACCCATCAATTAAAACCACATCCTACAGGCTGAAAAGACATGAGAAGAAGCTTAAATAATTAGTTAAATCTCCCTTTATGTGGGCATTTTAAAAAAGGTACACTTAATTGTTTAACTGAAGATCAATGTTTCTTTTGAAGTAATGAAACATTTAATGAAACATTACATTCAACTATTATTATATGTAAAATATACGATAGTTACAAGCAATTGATGTGAGAATGTGCAAATATTTCTGGTGAGAAATTCCACACAAAAAGCTTCTTTTTAGGAGAATCGTGTTCACTGTAATGAAAATCCATAGACACTAGGTGGACACGTTTTCTGGATAAGTAAGGCTTTTAAACTATCAGATACTTAATAATTATAAGACTAGCCATTGATTAAAAATCTTTTATAGTATATTCCCAGCACCTTAACTTCTCTTTATTTAATCCTGTATTTTAAGAGGTCATTTAGCATATGCTAAATTGATTAGTCATAGTATGCATTGACTAACTTTTCCATTATAAATAGTTTACTATTATAATTTATTTAGTTCTAATTCTGTCACAAAATATTTGTAACACAGTAATTAGCCAAAGGTTATTTAATCAGTATTCATAGTGTATTTATTTTCCAGAAAGCACAGAGACAGTGCTTTTAGAGCAAAGAAGAAAATATTACATATTCATATAAATATGATGATTTCTAGAATGCTTTAAACAAACCATCAAACAAGTGAAAACATGCTTATAAGTAACACAGTCTGAAAAAATAAGCAGGAGATTAAGAAAACTTAATAACAGCAACAATGTGTAAAGTTTCTCTAAACTTTATTTAATATGAAAATATAATGGTTGTAGGGATTATTTGACACCAGTATACCGTTATATAGCTCCATGCTTGGCAGAACAGCATAGTACATACAGGAGATATGCACAGGTAGCTGTTTAGGCAAATCCTCCACCCTCTTTAAATATACAGTGGTGTGAAAAACTATTTGCCCCCTTCCTGATTTCTTATTCTTTTGCATGTTTGTCACACAAAATGTTTCTGATCATCAAACACATTTAACCATTGGTCAAATATAACACAAGTAAACACAAAATGCAGTTTTTAAATGATGGTTTTTATTATTTAGGGAGAAAAAAAATCCAAACCTACATGGCCCTGTGTGAAAAAGTAATTGCCCCCTTGTTAAAAAATAACCTAACTGTGGTGTATCACACCTGAGTTCAACTTCCGTAGCCACCCCCAGGCCTGATTACTGCCACACCTGTTTCAATCAAGAAATCACTTAAATAGGAGCTGCCTGACACAGAGAAGTAGACCAAAAGCACCTCAAAAGCTAGACATCATGCCAAGATCCAAAGAAATTCAGGAACAAATGAGAACAGAAGTAATTGAGATCTATCAGTCTGGTAAAGGTTATAAAGCCATTTCTAAAGCTTTGGGACTCCAGTGAACCACAGTGAGAGCCATTATCCACAAATGGCAAAAACATGGAACAGTGGTGAACCTTCCCAGGAGTGGCCGGCCGACCAAAATTACCCCAAGAGCGCAGAGACGACTCATCCGAGAGGTCACAAAAGACCCCAGGACAACGTCTAAAGAACTGCAGGCCTCACTTGCCTCAATTAAGGTCAGTGTTCACGACTCCACCATAAGAAAGAGACTGGGCAAAAACGGCCTGCATGGCAGATTTCCAAGACGCAAACCACTGTTAAGCAAAAAGAACATTAGGGCTCGTCTCAATTTTGCTAAGAAACATTTCAATGATTGCCAAGACTTTTGGGAAAATACCTTGTGGACTGATGAGTCAAAAGTTGAACTTTTTGGAAGACAAATGTCCCATTACATCTGGCGTAAAAGGAACACAGCATTTCAGAAAAAGAACATCATACCAACAGTAAAATATGGTGGTGGTAGTGTGATGGTCTGGGGTTGTTTTGCTGCTTCAGGACCTGGAAGGCTTGCTGTGATAGATGGAACCATGAATTCTACTGTCTACCAAAAAATCCTGAAGGAGAATGTCCGGCCATCTGTTCGTCAACTCAAGCTGAAGCGATCTTGGGTGCTGCAACAGGACAATGACCCAAAACACACCAGCAAATCCACCTCTGAATGGCTGAAGAAAAACAAAATGAAGACTTTGGAGTGGCCTAGTCAAAGTCCTGACCTGAATCCAATTGAGATGCTATGGCATGAAATTTAAAAAGGCGGTTCATGCTAGAAAACCCTCAAATAAAGCTGAATTACAACAATTTTGCAAAGATGAGTGGGCCAAAATTCCTCCAGAGCGCTGTAAAAGACTCATTGCAAGTTATCGCAAACGCTTGATTGCAGTTATTGCTGCTAAGGGTGGCCCAACCAGTTATTAGGTTCAGGGGGCAATTACTTTTTCACACAGGGCCATGTAGGTTTGGATTTTTTTTTCTCCCTAAATAATAAAAACCACCATTTACAAACTGCATTTTGTGTTTACTTGTGTTATATTTGACTAATAGTTAAATGTGTTTGATGATCAGAAACATTTTGTGTGACAAACATGCAAAAGAATAAGAAATCAGGAAGGGGGCAAATAGTTTTTCACACCACTGTAGTTAGGGAGGAGATGCTGAACATAAGCTGAATACAATGTATTTGATTGACCTGTAATTCCTTCATTATGTTGCAATATACAGTATATAGCCAATAACAAATATTAAAACTGTTGTCAATTACCCAATACAAAACTTCTTCAGCAGCATAGAAGGCAAAAGAAAACCACAAGTGTAATTAACTCCTATTCTCAACTTTAAAAACATAATCACACTCTCGAAAGCCCAAGGGCATCCTTTCTGGGAAAAAAAAAAGTTAAACACTAGCTTGACCAAATCATTCTTGAAGATCCACATCAGGATTCACTAGAGTCACACTATGGTATTTAGTACTTTAACTAACATTATAAAGCATGAGGAAAGAATGATACATTGTACATAGGGATTTGTGCAATGATTACTATTGTCATAGTAAAAATATACCATGAGGTAGATAGAGATTCTTGTGAGTGCGGGCTCAATGCTAGATGATATATAAAAAACTGACTGATTGGTAATAGGAGTCATTTTAGAGGTTTATGTGTATGATGCACCACAAATATGAATTTTTCTTTCTACTGTATGTAGTGTAGGAAATAATTCTCACTCCAGACAAAAATAAGAATTGGGGAATTGTCCCCGTATAGCGTTCAGCGATCTTCAGAAATTAAATGCGAATAAATAGTGATTGTCCATAACGAACACCATGTTCAAGCATAGGGGTGTTCATATGTGCACTTGGCGCCAGGACACCCTAGGCCTCAGTTCGATGATCAACGCTGTGGTCATGTTGTCGGACTTGCGGCCACATGTCTTGGACACTCGGGTGAAGAGAGGGACAGAGCTGTCAACTGATCACCACCTGGTGGTGAGTTGGCTTCGATGGTGGGGGAGGATGCCGGTCAGGCCTGGTAGGCCCAAATGTGTTGTGAGGGTCTGCTGGGAAACATCTGGCAGAGTCCCCTGTCAGAAGTAGCTTCAACTCCCACCTCCAGCAGAACTTCGACCACGTCCCGAGGGAGGTGGGGGACATTGAGTCCGAATGGGCCATGTTCCGTGCCTCTATTGTTGAGGCAGCTGACCAGAACTGTGGCTGTAAGGTGGTCAGTGCCTGTTGTGGCGGCAATCCCAGAACCCGTTGGTGGACACCGGTGGTGAGGGATGCTGTCAAGCTGAAGAAGGAGTCCTACAGGACCCTTTTGTCCTGTGGGGCTCTGGAGGCAGCTAATAGGTACCGGCAGGCCAAGAGGAATGCGGTTTCGGTGGTTGCTGAGGCAAAAACTCGGGCGTGGGAGGAGTTTGGGGAGGCCATGGCGAACGACTTTCGGACGGCTTCGAGGAGATTCTGGTCCACCATACGGCGTCTCAGGAGGGGGAAGCAGTGCAGTGTCAACACTGCATATGGTGGGGATGGTGCGCTTCTGACCTCGACTCGGGACATTGTGGGTCATTGAGGGGAGTACTTCGAAGACCTCCTCAATCCCACTAACATGCCTTCCAATGAGAAAGCAGAGCCTGGGAACTTGGAGGTGGGCTCCCCCATCTCTGGGACTGAGGTCACCGAGGTGATCAAAAAACTCCTTGGTGGCAGGGCCCCGGGGGTGGATGAGATACGCCCGGAGTTCCTCAAGGTTCTGGATGTTGTAGGACTGTCTTGGTTGACACGCCTTTGCAACATCGCATGGACATAGGGGACAGTGCCTCTGGACTGGCAGACCGGGGTGGTGGTCCCCCTCTTTAACTCTTTTAGGGTTGAGGGCGAATGTCCACAAAAGTCAACATCCAGGGATAGAGGGCGACAATCAGCTGTTAATGGCGACAAAACTCACTGTCACATCACAGGCATTCCCTCTCTGCTTGGAGGAATGTTAGACTCGTTGACTCAGCAACTGATCCTTGCGTGTGCGTGAGTTGTGATATGTAAACAAATACAAACAAAGGCAAGATGGCATCAACATCTCACGAGGGAGCGAAGCAAGGGCAGAAAAGAAAATACTCGGCAGATGACATTTTGCGCATTATCGTGGAGTCGGACTCTGATTTTTCAGAGTCAGATTTCATTGACAGTGATCAGGAGATCGAGCAAGAGATTGAGGAGCTGGCATCAGCCGATCGGAGACCAGCTGATGCCGCCCCAGCTGCTCGGCTGGCAGCTGAGCGCATTCGTGCTGCCGGTGCACCTACGGCAAGGTTCGCGTGGCTACCGGACTTCACAAGTAGGCATGGCTTGCTGCTGGACACAATGGATTACAAGCCGCTGGACTATTTCAATCTGTTTTTTCCTGAGGCAGTTTTTCAGCTGATATCAGACGAGACAAACAGATATGCAGAGCAATTTTCTGAATCGTGGGATGCGCTTGCTCCGCATTCTCGTTTTTCAAAGTGGAAACCCACAACAAAAGACGAGATGAAGGGCTTTGTGGCATTGCAGATAGAGATGGGACTGGACTGGCAATATAATTTCAGGGAGCATTGGTCCAAACGTACTTTGTCACCTGGTGGCTTTGGACAGGTTAAGCCGTGTGATAGGTACGTGCTGCTGCAAAGCTTCATTCACTTCTGTGATAACCAGAAGCAAATCCCAAGGGGTGAGCCAGGCTATAACCCCATGTATAAAGTTCAGCCCCTGCTTGAAATAGTGGAGCCAACATATAAACAATTTTATCAGCCTGGCCGTGATTTGTCTGTGGATGAATCAATGATAAAATATAAGGGATGGCTTTTTTCCCAACAATATATGCCAGACTAGCCCACAAAGTATGGCATAAAGGATTTTGTACTGGCAGAAGCAAACACTGGTTTCTGCCTGAAAGTAATTACTTATACTGGAAAGCATTCCTTTCAAAGAGAGAACTGTCCTTTGACAAGTCAGGTTGTGCTGGAGCTGCTTCAGGGCTATGAACATTTGGGACATGTTGTATGCATGGACAATTTTTATACATCACCAGAATTGTTCATGGAGCTACAGAGCAGGGGAATTGGAGCTTGTGGCACAGTGAGGGTGAACAGAAGACACATGCCTTTACAGTTGAAGCCAGACAGGCTGAAGATGAAAAGAGGTGACAATCCTGTTTTCATGCGGGCGGATAACTTGGTGGCATTGGCATGGCATGATGTCAAACGGGTGACTTGTCTTACTACAGTTCACACCAACAATTTATGTGAGAAAGTAATTTGTTCAAAGGGAAACCCAGAAGTTAGGAAGCTGGACAAGCCCATTGCATTTGACGAATACAATTGTAAAATGGCTGGAGTTGATCGACTGGATCAGATGCTGGGGTCATATGCTTATGGCCATAAGTCCACCAAGTGGTACCACACTATGTACCATCGCATGCTTGAGATTGCACTCACAAATGGATATATATTATTCAAGCAGGCAAACAGTGACAGCACTATGACTGCGGCAGATTTCCGCAAGAAGGTGGTTGACAGCTTCCTGGCAGAATATGTTGTAGTGCCTTTGGCAAAGCGAGGAAGGCCAGCACAAAGAGCAGTGCCAGACAGGCTGACTGAGCGCCAGTTTCCTGCAACATATGAGGACAAAAAGTACTAGCCTGACTGTGTTGTGTGCAGCAAGACAACTGAAAAAGAGGCACCAGTGCAACACTTATTGTAAGCAGTGCAACATGGCAATGCATGCAATTGGCTGCTTTGAGCGTTATCATACTTTGCAGGACTTTGCTTTGTAATATGTACAGTATGTGAAATAATAATATGTTAAATTATATAGTATGCAGGCTCATACAAAATGCAAAACAGTTATATTAGTCAAAAATAAATATTTTTGTTGATTTGATATGTTAAACAATTGTTTTGTGTTCTTTTTTTAAAAAAAGTTAGTTTTTGGAAAAATATTCAGCCCTGGGAGAAAAGAAACAAAAAAAAAATTAGCCCTAAAAGAGTTAAGAAGGGGGACCGGAGGGTGTGTTCCAACTACAGAGGGATCACACTCCTCAGCCTCCCTGGAAAAGTCTATTCGGGGGTCCTGGAGAAGAGGGTCTGTCAGATAGTCGAACCTTGGATTCAGGAGGAACAGTGTGGTTTTTCGTCCTGGTCGCGGAACAGTGGACCAGCTCTACACCCTTTGCAGGGTCCTGGAGGGTGCATGGGAGTTTGCCCAACCAGTCTACATGTGTTTTGTGGACTTGGAAAAGGCATTCGACCGTGTCCCTCGGGGAATCCTGTGGGGGGTGCTCTGGGAGTATGGGGTACCGCACCCCCTGATAATGCTTGGTTCGCATTGCCGGCAGTAACTTGAACCCGTTTCCAGTGAGCGTTGGACTCCACCAGGGCTGCCCTTTGTCACCGATTCTGTTCATAAGTTTTATGGACAGAATTTCTAAGTGCAGCCAGGGCATTGAGGAGGTCCAGTTTGATGGACTCAGGATTGGGTCACTGCTTTTTGCAGATGATGTTGTCCTGTTTGCTTCATCAGGCCGTGATCTTCAGCTCTCTCTGGATCGGTTCGCAGCTGAGTGTGAAGCGGCTGGGATGGGAATCAGCACCTCCAAATCCGAGACCATTGTCCTCAGCCAGAAAAGGGTGGAGTGCCCTCTCAGGGTCGGGGGCAAGATCCTGCCCCAAGTGGAGGAATTCAAGTATCTTGGGTTCTTGTTCACGAGTGATGGAAGAATGGAGTGTGAGATCGACAGGCGGATCTCAATTTACCAGTCGATCTATATTCCTACCCTCACCTATGGTTATGAGCTATGGGTAGTGACCGAAAGAACGAGATCGTGAATACAAACGGCTGAAATGAGTTTCCTCCGCAGGGTGTCTGGGCTTTCCCTTAAAGATAGGGTGAGAAGCTCAGTCATCCGGGAGAGGCTCAGAGTAGTGCTGCTGCTCCTCCGCATTGAGAGGAGTCAGATGAGGTGGCTCGGGCATCTGATCAGGATGCCTCCTGGACGCCTCCCTGGTGAGGTGTTCCGGGCACGTCTAACCAGGAGGAGGCCCCGGGCAAGACCCAGGACACACTGGAGGGACTCTGTCTCCGGGCTGGCCTGGGAACGCCTCAGGATTCCCTCGGAAGAGATGGAAGAAGTGGCCGGGGAGAGGGAAGTCTGGGCATCTCTGCCCAAGCTGCTGCCCCCGCAACCCGATCTTGGATAAGTGGAAGAGGATGGATGGATGGATGAATGGATAAATAGTGATCAAAACCATAAGCGTTGATCATACAAGACAGATGAAGGTGAGCATTTATAGCTATGCTTTTCTACTTATTCACCATTAAAGCAAACAAATAAAAGAATTCAGATGATAAAATAGAAAAAGACAACTTTCCAATCATATATACATTAAATCCAAAGCTTATACTAATGCCAGGAACAATGAACTCTTTGGCTGTATCTCTTAAATTGTGAGTGTTACAGCTTCTAGTTGTCCTGGTTATTTTAGCTGTGCAGTATTGTGAAGTATCATCCCTGAATTCAGTCCAGAATTTGCTTACTTTTTACTTCTACAAAGAGTTTAATAATGATGACTGATCATCTGATAACCATCACTTCTACAGTAGGTTTGTCTTACTTTTGGCTACAGGCTAGGTAATGTGAATCAGCTCCACCAGTTGGCAGAGTAATGCTCAATGCTTAAATAAAAAATATGCATGGTTTCAATATATAATGCTGCAAGGATCTGTTTATGTCAAAATTCTAATTTATTTAAGCATTTTCCCTAAACATGTATCCTACTAGTGCATGTTCATTTTGTACATTATTATTATTATTATTATTTGTTTTAGATTTTTGAGCTTGCTTTCTTAATGTTTGCTTTTGCTTTTAATGGATTTTGCAGGCTATATGTATGACTTCTTTTTAGTTTTCTATATTTCAAGTTAGTTATGATTTTTACATCATGTACAGTTTCCAACATTTTATCTTCCTGTTGTTGCTAAATTCTTAGGAAATTGAAGGAAGATTTGATAAACTTAAAATTTTCTTTTTTCCAAGCCTGCAAATTAATGTAGGAAATAACCCTTCTGAATGTTAAACAACTGCTCCTGGTGGAAGATATTTCCATTTATTAAAATATGCAAGTGAACAGTCTCACACAAGCCTCTACTTAAAAGCCCCCTTTAAAGAAATGGCACATAGGCCACTGGCCTTGAAACAGATGCCAGCAATCTTTTCACTGAATTTTGAATGTTTTTCAATATTCTGTTAGTTTGGCCATTTTTTACTTTCAGGTAATATTTGGTCAACACATAATTATATCTATAAATAAAATTAGTTCAAAACACCTGCATACTTTATTTTTAATTGATAACATCACAGTAAAACAAGACATAAATGTGGAAACTGATCTAAAATGTGTTGTATTGTGCATGTGCATGTATTTTAAAGACAAATGGGTTTTAAAACTCATCCTTTGTCATTGCTGAAGACAGAGGAAAATGCCATGAAGCATGCATTCGGAGCATTCAACTTTCTTTTGTAGGGTAAAATCTTAATATTTATGAGTACATGTTGACATTTACCAGAAAATGTGTCACAAATTCAATAAAACATATGATTTTGCAGCTTGAGAAAATAAATAACAGATGTACTTTTTTCATCTTTTACAGCATTTTCTCACCCATAAATCTATAACATATGAAAATAGAACTGCTTATTTACTATTACTTTTACTGTCTGATTGTGTTGCTTTAAAATTAACTGCCAGGTGGTCACTTTAGAATACATTCCTGGCAATGTTACCCAGAGGTTCAATACAAAGAAGCCTTAGAAGAGCTTTATTTGTTTTCTCACTTTTTGAGTCTGTTACCTAGAGACCAATGAGCACATACTGAACACTGCAATAAAGTGGAGTCGAAAAGGTCAAAATAAAGATAAGAAGACTGGCTTTGATATTTTCTTTTTTTCAGAATAGTATTTATGTAACTCCTTTGCAATGGTAGTATTGCAAAGTAATGTATGGTTTGCATATTAACTACTGGGCAGCATGAGGGTGCATTGTTCAGCACAGCTCCTCAGTTCCCCCCATAGCTTTTCTGCATTTTGCATTAATTGGTCCTTCTGAGGAAGGCCTGTATGAGTTAGCTGTGAAGACTCCTGAGTATGCATTGTGATAACATGGCATCTTAGCCATTGGTTGTTCCTGCCTGGGTGCCAGGTTCTACCCCATGACCCTGAAGTTGGATTATTTAAAAAAATAGAATATTAATGGCTTTAATTATTAATTTTGCTTATGTGTTCTTATGATGAGCTGCTTGCAAACAGATGGCAGAACACGTAAGCACTTAAATAACTCTGGCCCTCATTCCATACTAAGACTTCATGCACTTGAATGTAACATTCATATTTCTTTATTTTCCATTTTTTGAAGAAAGGATGGTGCAAAATGGAAAGCTGCATGGAACTCTGACCATCATTGATGATTGATCCAGCAGCCATACCACGTGCACTTCAGAACAGGAAATCCGTCTGAAGTTAAGCATGTTTAGGGCTGGCCAGTACTTGGATGGAAAACCAAGCTTGGGTTGCTGCTGAAGGTGTTGGTGAGATCAGCATGGAATGTATCCGCTGGTCTGTATATAGATCCCAATGCCTCATTGCTGTGGTAGAGACACTGAACTGTAAAAACTGATATCATCCTTCAGATGAGTTATAAAACTAAGGTCCTAATTCTCTGTGGTTATAAAGATACCTGGGCATCTTTCAAAAAGTGTAGGGTGTCCCTCATGTCCTGGATAAATTGCCCATCATGGTCTCTTTTATTTTGGTACCCTAATCATCTCCTCTGTCTCTGACCCGTTCCCCATCCAATATCTAATGTGTGGTGAGCATACTGGCACAAAATGTCATTGCATTATCTAGGTGGATACTGCACATTGGTAGTGGTTGAAGGGGCTCCCCACTGTCATGTATAGCACTTTGAATAGCTTGAAAAGAACCATATAAAGGCAATTAATTATTGTAACATAAAGCATTCATAAAAAATATTTGTGAAATGATTTTTATTTGAATGATTTATATTAAAATGACATACCTAAATAAAATGTGTTGATTATTTTTTTTCTTAAATTTAATGTCAAATAAAAAAATCCATTCATTCATTAACCTTGGACTTATCCAGACAACACCACGCTCAAAACAAGAACTAACTCTGGCTTGGACACCAGTCCACCAGAGGCCACTCTTATTAATACAACAAAATACAATACAACTTATTTTTGTATAGTGCTCTTCACTGAGTGCAGATGCAGATCACTGAAATGCTAAAATTAATATTAGGCTAACCTAGAATATCTAATTAATCTAATCATTTTAGGAATCATAGGTCAAATCATAGTATATCAAGAATCATAATGTTTGTATTTGTTCCAGTAGATTGGAGAGAGAAATAGAGAGAGACCTCAGTGTAACAGCAAGTTGCAGGGACCAACTATTTCACTGCTGCTTCTACCAATCTCTTAATGACATTGTTTCTGATAAAGTGAATGATACTTGAATAGCCGGTGGCTCTGAGACAGGAATGTTAGAACAAGCAGGTGTAGTAAATAGACAGATGACTTGAGCACCAATTGCAAGGGTATGCCTAATAAAATAGAAAAAAAATAAGAAAAACTTACCATCTCTAACCCACCTCTTGACCACCCTGGAGGATGCCATCATCTATATGCTACAACGATCCCTCTCCCACTTGGACAGAGGCAGTGGTGCAGTAAGAATTATGTTTCTGGACTTCTCTAGCGCCTTCAACACCATCCAACCTCTGCTTCTTAGGGACAAGCTGACAGAGATGGGAGTAGATTCATACCTGGTGGCATGGATCGTGGACTATCTTGCAGACAGACCTCAGTATGTGTGTCTCGGGAACTGCAGGTCTGACATTGTGGTCAGCAACACAGGAGCGCCACAGGGGACTGTACTTTCTCCGGTCCTGTTCAGCTTATATACATCGGACTTCCAATACAACTCGGAGTCCTGCCATGTGCAAAAGTTCACTGACGACACTGCTGTTGTGGGCTGCATCAGGAGTGGGCAGGAGCAGGAGTATAGGAACCCAATCAAGGACTTTGTTAAATGGTGCGACTCAAACCACTTACACCTGAACACTAGCAAAACCAAGGAGCTGGTGGTGGATTTTAGGAGGCCCAGGCCCCTCATGGACCCCGTGATCATCAGAGGTGACTGTGTGCAGAGGGTGCAGACCTATAAATACCTGGGAGTGCAGCTGGGTGATAAATTGGACTGGACTGCCAATACTGATACTCTGTGCAAGAGAGGACAGAGCCGACTATACTTCCTTAGAAGGCTGGCGTCCTTCAACATCTGCAATAAGATGCTGCAGATGTTCTATCAGACGGTTGTGGCGAGCACCCTCTTTTACGTGGTGGTGTGCTGGGGAGGCAGCATAAAGAAGAGGGACGCCTCACGCCTGGACAAACTGGTGAGGAAGGCAGGCTCTATTGTAGGCATGGAGCTGGACAGTTTGACATCTGTGGCGGAGCGACGGGCACTGAGCAGGCTCTTGTCAATCATGGAGAATCCACTGCATCCACTAAACAGTATCCTCTCCAGACAGAGGAGCAGCTTCAGCGAGAGACAGCTGTCACTGTCCTGCTCCACTGACAGAATGAGGAGATTGTTCCTCCCCCACACTATGCGACTCTTCAACTCCACCCGGGGTGGTAAACGTTAACATTATATAAAGTTATTGTCCGTTATACCTGCATTTTTATCACTCTTTAATTTATTGTTTTTTATCAGTATGCTACTGCTGGAGTATGTGAATTTCCCCTTGGGATTAATAAAGTATCATCTATCTATCTATCTATCTATCTATCTATCTATCTATCTATCTATCTATCTATCTATCTATCTATCTATCTATCTATCTATCTATCTATCTATCTATCTATCTATCAAAAGCATCGGATATTAGATGTGCCCAGTAAAAGTCAATTATGGACCCAAATTAAATCTTAAAGCTGTGGAATAGCTTACAGACAGGTAACAAAAAGCTACAATGAATGAACGTGGGACCATCAACCGGAATATGAAACGAACATGATAGGGAGACAAAGAGGACAAATTATTAAAAAGAATTGAGAAATTTATCAAAGTATGATATTTGCAGTTAGACTGTGTGGTTAGGGTTAGGAGAATCAGATATATTCTGTGTAAAAATTTAACTGATTAAATTGTTAGCACTTTTAGACCAAGTAAATATATTAATATTTCAGGATGATGTAATGTTCTAAAGTAAATGGTCAAGTGTCCACATTTATTTTTCAGTCGTTAAAAAGGGGATTTATGGAAAAGGAACTAGACGGAAAAGAGACAAACATTTATGGAGTCTAACAGAGATTAAGGAAAGATGGTAGTAATGGAAGAGTAAAATGGAAGTTTACATTGTGCTTTTAAAATTAATTATACTGATAACAAATACAAGAAAGTCTGTGGCCAGGACATGATTTTCTCCAGATTTGCAACATAAGTACAGTATATGATGTACATTTTCAAAAATATATTCAAAATGCAACACTGTTTTATACTGTTTCAGTCTACCTTAATGGCAAAGCTTTTGTAAGTCGATTTGGGTAAAAGTGTCTGTTAAGCAAATAAATGTAAATAAAACTATATTAAAAAAGTAACAAGTTTTTGGCCTAAAAGTTGAACAATTAATTAATCAAATCACTTGTAACTATATGCATTTTATATGAATGTATTTACTTGTGTCTTGTTTTGCTAAGATATTATAAATGAGAGTGGAAGAAGTAGATGTCTGCAGCTTCTGTCATTCGGCTGAGATGGTCTTGAGGATTGCAACTCCAACTCATAAACAAGTGGAGATTAAAACCTGAAGTGGGGGATTTTTTTTATAAACTACCATAAACAAATACACATCCAATTTGTTTGATACAAGCATAACATGTAATTAATGTTAATTAATTTTGAACTGTAAAAGTCTTAAATCTCAGGGTTTAGTATGAAGTTTTTCTTTCTAAGTCCTAAATTGGTGTGACAAATTGTGTGAAATTCTGTGTGTGGTGTGGCTGTTACTGGCATCAGTTTAAAAAACTGAACACAACATTTCATAAGAATCGGTGTATTCATTGTTGATTTAGCATCCCCACATTTTTACTACAGAAACACAGGCACACGTCTTTAAAACAAATGCTTAAAGATATGTAACAGGGATATTATTTTTCCACTGAAAACCCAAATTTGTTTTTTTTCAGTAAAGCAATGCTTCATTCTATGAAATATAATAAACAAGCAGCTATGGAAACCTGCAAATAAAAGCAGCTC
This sequence comes from Erpetoichthys calabaricus, assembly GCF_900747795.2. Lineage (NCBI taxonomy): Eukaryota > Metazoa > Chordata > Cladistia > Polypteriformes > Polypteridae > Erpetoichthys > Erpetoichthys calabaricus. The sequence goes on from NC_041395.2 coordinate 194,311,243, forward strand.
AGGTTTTGGAAGGGAACGTGAACAAAGCTTAGGCCCAGAATCATTTTTTAATGAAGTTTTCATCCCACTACTGCCTTCTTCCAATGGCCACGTTCACCCAACCCCACCACACACACACACTCTCTAGAGCAGGGGTTCCCAAACTTTTGGACGTCACGTACCACCTGAGGTTAAGTGAGTTGCGTTGCGTAACACCCGAATTTTTAACAAAAAAATTAAAAAGCAAGTACTGCAATGAATGATTAATTCTTAATTAGGTAATATACAGCAAATTCACGACACTGACTACAATATTGAATGAATTTATGTTAGTACAACTGTGTAGACAGCAGTATAATCATATTATTTTAATTAACTTAAACAGTGTAACTATAATAGCCTGTCTATTTCTAATAACGACAGTCTGACTGCCATATTTGCGATATCTCGCATCAGTGAGTAGGATGTGACTGCATACTATTTACAAGTTTGTCAATTCTGGGCTGAATCGTTGAAAGAGAAAGTCTCAGGTCGATATGAGCATCCAGTCTATTTCTGTATTTTGTTTTGATAGCAGTCATTGCAGAAAAGCCAGTTTCACATAAATATGTATTCGAGAATGGCAGCAAGGCGGAAATTGTCCTGCTTGCGAGCTCAGGATATTCATCATGAGCGTACATCCAAAAACTTAACAAACTGTTTTCAGTAAATCGAGCTTTAAGTGTGCTGTCACATGACAGTTCGATTAAATTTGCTTCCTCTTGAGCAGTCAAAGTCAAGCCGGTTATATCTGTTGTAAATGGACTTCGTATCCAACCACTTTCTTTTGTCGCATTATCCTCGGGGAAATAATGAACAAAGTTTTCTTCAAGCAATTTTAGATGGTTCACAATAATTTTAGAAATATCTTCCTGTATGCTGGAATCAGGATTTTGAGCAACAAACTCGCTGAAGTACTGGAACATATCTTGACATTGCTGTTCTACACGTAGTTTCCAATGGCTAAGTTTCTTCACAAAAGCTGAAACTTTATCCATGTGTTTAAATAAGTCACTATCTCTGCCTTGTAGACTGAGATTTAAATTGTTGAGAGCATTAAAAATGTCTACGAGATAAGCCAGTTTTGCAAGCCATGTTGCGTCACATAGATAAACATTCATTACCGAGTTCTTTTGTAACAGAAACAGACTCACTTCATTTCTCACACTCAAAAAATCTCTGCAAAACGCGTCCTCTTGACAGCCAGCACACCTCTGTGTAAAACAATAAATGCTGATGTTCTGAACCCATTTCTGAACAAATTATTTCAAATAAACGTGTGTTCAGTGAACTTGTTTTTATGTAGCTGACAATTTTTATTGCGGTTAACAAGACGTCATGCAGTTCTTCACTTATGTGTCTTGCAGCAAGTGCTTCACGATGTATGATGCAGTGGTACGATACAGCCAAAGGCACTACTGCTTTAATACGCTGTACGACACCGGAATTTTTACCAGACATAGCTGCAGCGCCATCTATTGTTACACCAACACAATTGTTCCAGATCAATTCTTTTTCTGTAACAAACTTATCGAGAAGACAAAACAGTTCTTCGCAAGTAGTCCTCGTAGGCAGTTTGTCGCTGAATAAAAAATCCTCTTGAACAGAAGCAATACTAAAGTTAATAAATCAGATGTACACGATTAAAATTGCACAGTCAGAAACATCTGTTGACTCATCGAGTTGTAACGCAAATTTTCCGTTTGCTTTTATCATTTCAATTAATTGTTCCTGCACGTTGTCTGCCATGTCAGCAATTCTGCGAGTAATTGTATTATTAGAAAGAGGAATGGCACAAATTTTACCTGCCGCTTGTTCTCCAAGTACGCTGTTCACCATGTCGACAACACACGGCATGATGACTTCTTCAGCAAGCGTGTGTGGCTTTTTACCGCGAGCAATCCATAAAGCGATACTAAATGATGCCTTCGCTAAAGCAGCGTTAAATGTAGTGTGCTGCTTGAAGATGCTTTTTTGTTTCTGCAGTTCCAAACATTTCCTTTCAAAATATTGAATTGACTTTGACGTTTCTCTGTGCTTCGTAGCCTGATGTCGCTTTAGATGTGACGGCTTCGTACTAGCATTTGAAAGAATCTCACAGCAAATGAGACACTGAGGTCGCTGCTCAAATTCATTGCCAGTTGCAACAAAACCAAATTTTAGATAGTTGTTATCAAATTTGAGACACGGATATTTCTTACTCTGTTTTTTCGGTATATTTGCAACTGTATCTGTATCTTTGTCACTAGGGCTAATTGATTCGGATGACGAAACGTTAGCGTTTGAAAGATTTTTCTTTAAATACTTATCCATTTTTTAAGAAAATTCAAATAATTCGATATGTAACTGTTGCGTCTTATTTTAGTCCCTTGAAAAGCTATTAAAAATTGTTGAAAGGGAGGGAGTGCTGTAAGGGGGGGAGTTAGGGTCTAAACCGCCCCGAAATCTGAATAAAAGTTAAAGAAATGGTAGACATTATGCATAAAATTAATGAAAAAATTTGTGCATGTACATAAATTGATAAATTCTGCCCTGAAACTAAATCCTGCCTTCGGCCTATATGTGACGCAGTTACCGATAACGAAATGGTATCAGCTTTGTGCTTAGATCTAGTGACTACGATGCGATACAGTGGCAGTGCACGTATAACAACAAACTCAAGCGGTTTCTGTGAGGCAGAGTTACCAAAGACTAAATAGTGTCGGCGTTGTGCTTTCATCTAGTGACCAAAAGCTCAAACAGTGAAGAAGTAGAAGTTGACTTCCGGGAAACGGAATTATAGTAGCGTTAAATGAACTAAATACTGATTCGAATAATAGGTTTTATTTATTCAGATGACGAAATTTCACACCATACTAAATTTGGGAATCCACATATTATTGTATTTAAACAGTTTCATTGGTTTTTGCTCACAACATGTTTGTCATAAAGGGTTTTGCACAGATAAATTAAATTTCAGGGACCGCGATGCGTACCACCTGAACCACAGTTTGGGAATCGCTGCTCTAGAGTATTAACAACTGCTTTTTTAATTTTTGTACCTGATTCACTTCAATTGCCAAAGCCAGAATTGGGTCTACCTCTGACTAAGGGGTATCCATAAGTGATGGCCAACTTTGTAGTTTCCTCCACTCCCTATTCAGTCCATTACTTAGGCTCCAGAAAGTGCAGCTACTGGGGAAAACATTCTGCATTGTTCCTGTTCCAAAGAAGGCAGGTGCCTCTTCATCTAATGACTACAAACCAGTGGCTTGCATGTCCCATCTCATGAAGACATTGGAGAGGCTGGTCCTACAGCATATGAGTATCACCTGAACAAAGCTGACATCACTGTGAGGTCTGTTTTTTATTTTCTCTAGTTCGTTCAGTACGATCCAATCATCCCTGTTAAGGGATAAGCTTAGAAATATGTTGGTGGATGAGTGTATGGTGTCCTGGCAGACTAGACATTAGTCTGGCAGACTAATGATTGTGAGGATGAAGGACTGTGTCTCTGATATGGATGCGAGCAACACTGAAGCACCACAAGGAATAGTATGTCATCTTTTCTGTTCACCCTGTGTACCTAGAAATATAAATATAACACCAGGTCATGTCCCTTGCCAAAATTCTCAGACAGGACAGAACAGACTTTTCCTTAGAAGGATGTTCCAATAATGTGCATAGTTACATTCATTACATGTTCTATAACTCTGGTATAGCCTGTAAATACAAAATCTAGACATGAAGTAAGAAAGTAATGCAGGGCCAGGTGGTAAGTTTGCTGTTTGACTTAATTAAAAAATTGTAAACTGAGTGTGATGTTTGAGAAGTATACAGTGGATTCCAAATTAACACTTTCTGCAAAACTTTGTGTTGTAGATTTAATTTTAAATGGGTAAATTTGTCATTTTTGCCCATCAATCTACATGCCCCATTATGACAAAGTTAAAACATATTTTCAGAATTGTCTGCAAATTTCTATAAAGATCAAAAAATGAAATCTCTCTTTCACATAAGTATTCATACCTTTAATTCAGTACTACCCTTTTAGGCAGCTACTATAACTTTGAGCCTTTTTGGGTTTGAGCAGTTTCAGAACTTGAAGTGGGCTAGTAGTATAATGTTCTCTGAACTGCACATAAGGCCACATTTTGAAACAAAATGTATGATTTGAAGAAACTTTCATACTTTATCTGATGCTTGTGTAATTGAAACCTGTTTCATCAGGAGCCATTACTTTTTCCAGCCTGTAGGTTAAATATTTTAGCTAGCAGTATAACATCTGTTTTAATCAGTGAGAGAGGTTTCTAGTTGGAGCAAAGCCTGTTGCCTTTTTTCTTTTAAATAGAGGATAATTATCATAATGTTAATATTAAGGCTCAAGCAAATGGCCTGAGCTAATCACTAAAAAGAGCATTCAAATCCAGGGATACATTTTTCTCTTTTTAAAACCTCCTCATGCAACTTAGAACAACAGTAAGTTTTTGCATGAAAAAATTGACCAGGACACCATTCTGTTCCAAACTTAGCTAGTTAGATGAATAAAAAGATTTTTATTTCTGCATATTCAAAGTTAAAGAACCAAATGTTTTCCAGCCATGAAACTAAATTGCCAAGAACTTGGAGTGAACTTGAGTTGCAATAATGTTTGTGCCCAGGGCGCATATGGGAACTGAGTTGTTGAAATGGTTTTGATTAGACAGGTCAAATGTATGGAAGGTATGTTTGAAAGTTAACTTTCCTACAGTTATAGGAGATTCATGTTGTAAGGTTCTGGGTGTGTAAGTCTCTGATCATCTTAGTTTTAGATTTTGTAGCTCTGGCAGCACAAGCAGCAAAAAAAAAATCATATTGATTTTGATAATGCATTTTATTTCTTTGCACATGAAAACTGACCATATTACAGGAGATTCTAAAACTTAGAATATTGTAACATTACTGGGATTTCAGATTACAGAAAACAAAATTAGATAGGAGAGGATTTAAAAACAAAAAAGCAGAGGAGCAGTAGGAAAATGTTTAAGAAAGAGTGAGGAAAGAGGAAAGCAACCAAAAGAAGGATCCAACACTATACTTGCTTGAATGAGTATTTAGAAATGTCCATATGTTCTTTGTTGTGCTCAAGGAAAAATAGGACAAATGATTTAAAGCACGTGCTGGGTGGTTTTGTGGCCACAGAACCCCAGGAGATTTTATTTTTTTTCTCCAGCCGTCTGGAGTTTTTTTTTTTTTCTGTCCTCCCTGGCTATCAGACCTTACTTTTATTCTATGTTAATTAGTATTGCCTACTTTTATTTTTCATATTTCTTCATCCTGTGAAGCACTTTGAGCTACATCATTTATATGAAAATGTGCCATATAAATAAATGTTGTTGTTGTTCATGCAAACATTTTTCTTAAGATGCCATGTAATTCCTAGCTATTAATGTTTTGAATGTAAATTGGACTTTTTAATTCTAGTGTATATATAGCATGACTTGTTACATGTATAGCCATAAAAACATTAGTTTTTTCACTGTTATGTACCCTTGGTTTTCTTTCCTAGCCAGGAGGAATATTATATGTAATGCAATAATATATATATTTCTCTTGTAATGTGGCATAAGTAAATGAGAAGCTGTAACTGTAATAGAATTTAATTTCTATTTCTATAACATTAATTTCTGTAGTCCAAATGTAATAAAATAGATTCAGCAGTAACAAGTTGAAGTTTAAGTTTCCACTATGTGAGTCTAAGTTTCACCTTTTCACTTTTAACTAGACACACTATTGAGGTAACAGGTGGAAAATAGCATTGGTATAAGAACAGCCCATGAATGCATGTGATGGTAATTAGGCTCCACTATTCAGCTTCCTATCTCCTAGTTACAGTAACTTGGACAGATTTATGGCCATGTAAGTGACCTGTAAAACAATACACTGATTTACAAGTAGTGACAGCACTCTCTTGTGCTCTTTTCTTGTCTCTTTCTAATTTAATGCCCCAGACCCACGGTCACCTGTGATTCTATATAAACTGAAAAAAAAAGAAATATCTACTTTTGACATTCACCTGATGCCTTGGTTAAGTGAATTTATTGAACGTTTTAGACCTGCAAAATATCTGACAAGTATGTTGGCCTACACTCTATATAAATAGAAACCTGTTCTTAAAAGAAAGTACATCTGTGTTTGGCTATCAAACTGGCCATAGGTAGTCTGAAATATTACTTATTGGGGCATTATTTCCATAGCTGAACGACATCAATGCCTGGGTGGTTCTCTGTTATATTACACATCTGAAATATGTTAGGAAAGAGGAATTAAGTTCCAGGCTTTTTTTCCTGACCATATGGCCTGGGTGTTTAGGGGGTGGGTGTGTCAAGGAATGCTACCTTGATTAATGTATTTTAACTTTACTCTTATCATACTGCTAGTGATATGTAAGAGAAACTGGTAGTATAGAAGAATAGCATAATTTGGATTTACCGGGGTCTATAAGTAGTACTGTATGTGTGAGTGCTGAACGAGTTTGTGTGTCAGTTGGTAGTAGACATCTACGCAGTACTGAATGTTTTGGTCCAGCTCCCAGCTACTCCTGCCAAGTTTCATTCCACCTCCTACTACTCCCAATAAAAATCTATCCGTTTTTGCTTGCTCCTGCTCACTGTCTCCTGTTGCTAGTTTTTAAATCTTTACATGGACATGCTCCTGCCTATTTATCTCAAGTGTGTGCTTTACACCTGCCATCTAGAGTGCTTAGATCTTCTGGTCAGTTGTCTCTTGTTGTCCCTCGTACCAAGTGTAAAACTAAGGCGGACAGAGCTTTGGCAGCTGCTGCTCCTCGCCTGTGGAACTCTTTACCTCGTTACATAAAGGAGTCGTCTACAACTGAACTGTTTAAAACAAGATTAAAGACTCATTTCTGTTCACTTGCTTTCCGTGACCTTCAATAATACTGATGGTTTCCTCATTGTGATTATGTAACCTTACTTCTATGTATTATTTATTTTATTTATGTTCATTTATTTTATTTCTATTTATGTTATTTATGTTAATTGTATGTTTTTTCTTCTGTTATTGTAAATGTGCTATATAAATAAATTGACATTGACATTGACATTCTTGACTGCCCCTTTTCCTCCAGAAGTCACTGGAATTGGGAATATACTGCTGCATACAGTAAGTGGAATCTTAAAACAGCAGAATGCATAAAAAAAACCCAACTCATATCTGTTTATAACTGTTTTTTTTTCTTTTTCATAATCAAAACTGATCTATTCCTATCATTTTTAAAAAATAATAAATAGAAAGAAAAAAGATAAAGGATGACAAACACATTCTGTTTTTCTTAATGATGTCCTCATTTTAAAAGAGGGGTCTGGCTGGTATTTATAAAAGAGCAACTACTACTGTAAAACTATGAAAAATATAAACAACCTGCTTACTGAGATAATGACCAAAAGAAGCAGAACCCGAAAAAAGTATATATATGTATTTTAAATGTATAAAAGAAAAAACTTTGTCAAAGTATATATTATTTTACTCTATATATTTTAAGTAAAGCAAAAACATTTAGTATGGAATGGAGTAAGGCACATAATAAAACTATTACAAGAAGTGAACACAATACACTCAACATATGGAGACTTAGAATGTTCCCCACAAAAAATAGTATAGGCCCAAATTTAATATCCCACATGTAATACAACAAAACATATACACACAGCAAAACAGAACTCAACAATAAATGTTCTATATATGACAATGGACAACACAAAAATATGAAGTGCATATATTGTAAATACTATACAAAAGCAACCAAAAATATACAATAGAAAATTATATACAAAGATAATATAAATTTGCAGCAAGCAATGGAAACAATAATAGAAAAAACAATAAATAGTGTGAGCCATCTAGAAAAAGAACTAACAGCCCAAGTTATTTCCAATAATTATCAGAAACAATATCATGAATCCTAAATAGGAATAACATAAGAAGAAGTGTCACTATATTTATTATTAGATATTCATATAATAAATAATATAATTTATCATTAGATATGAGGGTCTTGCCAGACTGTCTTAAGACTGCTGTTGTTAAACCTCTGCTCAAGAAAAATGATCACAACTCCTCTGTTTTTGAAAATTGTAGACCTACAGTATTTCTAACCCTCTTTCCTTAAATAAAATCCTAGAAAAGGCAGTCATTATGCAGCTAAATGATCACTTGAATAAACATTCTATTCTTGACAAGTTTCAGTCAGATTTTAGAACAAAGCACAGTACAGAAACTGCACTCATTAAAGTAGTAAATGACTTGTGGGTAAATGCAGACAGAGGCCATTTATCTGTTCTCATCTTCTTAGATCTGAGTGCCGCATTTGATACCATTGATCACAATACTCTTATGTATTGCCTTAGTCAGTGAGTGAGCTTCTATGGTAATGTCTTATATTGGTTTGAGTTTTACTTAACAGGTAGAAAATTCTTTGTTAATTGTGGTAATCATACTTTGAAGACATATGATATTCTATCCCGTGACCCTGTGTTCGGATTCAGCGGGTTGGAAAATGGATGGATGGGTGGATGGTATTCTATATGGTGTTCCACAAGGATCTATCCTGGGTCCACTGCTCTTTTCGATCTACATGCTTCCATTAGGTCAGATTATCTCGATGCATAAAGAGCTACCACAGCTATGCTGACGACACACAGCTGTATTTATCAATAGTGCCTGATGATCCTGACTCTCTTGGTTCACTAACCCAATGTCTTACTTGTGTTTCTGAGTGGACAAGGGGGCTTCACTCCCTGCTCGCTTTGCTCGCCTACCCCCAGCGTTTTGAACCCGTGCCCGCTGGGCAGCCGTAGTTTCAGATGTGCGTTGTAGGAGCTTGCGTTGTTTTGAACCCGTGCTTGCCCTGCTTCTGCGGTTTGAGACGCGCGTTGTAGGCGTATATCTGTCAGTCGAGCTCGTGCGGTTTGAACCCGTGCCTGCTTTGCCTCCGCAGTTTCAGACGGTGGGTCGCGTTCAGCGTTTTGTACGATCCCAAGCAGCACATTATTCCTAACTTCACTCCGCAGTAGTGTCACGCACAATATGGCGGTGACGCCTGCGCCTTCACTACGCATTAGTGCCACTCACAATATGGCGGCAATGCCTGCGCCTTCCGTATTATGTCAGGTTTTACCATGCTGTGTAGGCGCCTTTGCCTTTCGTACTTTCCTGCGCCTTCCGACGCGCGATGTGGGCGCCTGCACATTCCGGGTCTGCCTCCGCTGTGTGGTGTGGACGTTTAACTGTCGTTTTTTCTGCCTTTATATTCTGTATCTCGCTGTGCATGTGTTTCGTGCCTAGGTTTTTTTTGAAGCTGTTGCATTCCAGTTTTCATCATCTGTAACCTGCTCTCCATGTGTTTGGCCCCGTTCTTTAACCTCTTTATGACGTTTTACTTTGTTTCCTACTCTGTCTTTTATTTCTGACCTCGCTTTATCCTGCTTGCGGCATGTCAGACGGTTCGTAGTCTCTCCCGTTTCGCTCTGGAGCGGGGGGGGCTTTGTGTGGTGCCTGCGCACGTTCGTAGTCTCTCCTGTTTCACTCTGGGGAGGGGGGCTTTGTGTGGCGCCTGCGCACTATGTCTCCTGCGTCCACGGGCAGGTCCCTGCGTCCATATCCGGTTTACCATTCTCGGTTAGTAATATGGATGAGTAGTAATTTTCTCAAACTAAATAAGGAGAAAATAGAAATCTTAGTAATTGGCAAAAATGGATATAATGAGGATGTTAGAAATAATGTTGATCCATTATGCTTAAAAGTCGAGACAGAGGTAAACTTTTAGGGGTAATTATTGACTTTCACCTAAATTTTAAATCACATATTAATCAAATCACTAGGACAGCATTTTTTCACTTAAGAAATATAGCAATAAGTAGATTCCTATAACTTTGCAAGATGCTGAAAAATTAGTTCACGCTTTTGTTTTCAGTCGGCTAGATTACTGTAACGCACTCCTCTCAGGACTACCCAAAAAAGACATCAATCGATTGCAACTATTCCAGAATGCAGCTGCTAGAATCTTAGCCAGGAAAAGAAAATCCAAGCACATCTCTCCAGTTTTGATGTCACTACACTGGTTACCTGTGCCATTTAGAATTTAGTAATTAATTACTAATTTAATAATCTCGCTCCATCCTATATTTCGGAATGTCTCTCACCTTACACTCCAAATCATACCCTTAGGTCTTCAAATGAGTGTCTGCTTATAATTCCAACAGCTAAACTTAAAAGAAGTGGTGAGGCGGCCTTCTGTTGTTATGCACCTAAAATCTGGAATAGCTTACCAATAGAAATTCACCAGGCTAATACAGTGGAGCATTTTTAGAAAAATGACAAAAACCCAATATTTTAATAGGGCTTTCTTATAGTTTCATTTAGTGTAACCCTGATATTATGTATATGCATTTATCATTTTTATCATGATTACATGATCTGTACTAATCCCTACTTTCTCTGCTGTTCTGTAGCAACAGATTGTCCCCAGCAGGGTTGTGGTTTAATTATTTCAAGAACAGTAAACTTAAGGTCTGAGACTTTGTGATTTGTAGTAATGAAATATCTAGATATGGGATGCTTTATAGATTTAGTCCGAATGTTACTTTTATGATCTGCAATTCGATAACAGATAGAGCGTAGGGTTTTACCTACATATAGCAAAGGGACTGTGACGATGCGGGTCCTGCTCCATGCTCCCATCTCCCATTTGGGAGCTGCTTGACCCTGACACCGTCAGTAATGTAACCGGATGAGCTGGTCAATGAGGACAACAAACGACTTTTATTACAAAACAATAGTCAAAATAGTATCCAAATAAAAGTGCAGTGCATCAGAACGTCAATAAATAAATAATCCATAAATCCAGGGTGATCCAAAGTGGAGGTTAAAATAATCCAAAAAATAATTCCATTAAAAATGAAGTTAAAAACAAGGGCAGGAAGCAGTGCTTTAAAAACAAAACCCGGTGCCTTACTTAACTGGCGGCTCCCCTGCTTCTCCCATCTGGGCCCTGCACCAGGGGAGTCACCCTACCTGCAGCTGACCTTCTCCTCCTGCTGGTTTGTAGTTTCCCGATCCCTGGCTTTGTTCAGCTCATCCAACCCGAGACTCGGGTTCCCCAGCAACCAGGGCGCTCATGCTGGGGCTTCCACCTCCCAAGCCTCCTACTCCTGTGGCCTTAAGGGGAGAGCCAACTGCCTTCTGGTTATTCCTGCTTGTCTTAAGCACCCATTAGGAGTGACCACTTCTTGCTGCCCCCCGAGCATCGGCCAAACACTCTACCAAGGTGCTCTTCTCCCAGCTGCCAGTCATTAATACAGTGAGTCTGCTCTTGCTTGCTTGCTCACTCACACACGCACACACACACGCACGCACGGGCCCCTTCACCTCCTGCCTTCTTCTGCCTTAACCTCTGTTCTGTTTTCTTTCTCCCCCCTCCACACTCACGCTTCTTCTATTTATAATGGTGACGTGGCACAGGTGTGGCGATTAGCAGTTCCTGGCATCAATCACGGATACGGACGATTCCTCACCTGTGCACTTAAGGGAGGAAACACCCGCACTACATCGCGTCCGAGAACCGCTCTGGTCACACTACCAAGCCCCCTCTTTAAGCTGCGAGTGCGGTGATTATTTATTTTAAAACTGGCCATTTTTTCTGAGCCGCGGAGCCGCTATATCACAGGGACATGGACAAAACAATAGATAAATGACAAGTTTGGAACTGTAATTAGATCTACAGTATGTATAAGACTGATGTCACCCTGTGGGGTAGTAGACTTAAAATATTAAAATGTGCCAATGTTTTACAATGATACGTCTAATCTGATTAGCATAGTGGGAATATGTAAGATCCTATTAGTAGCCGAAGATTTTTTCTCTGTTATGGGAATTAGTATTTGTTGGCGCTGCTCTTTTGGGTTTTGTGGATGCCACCAGGGGGAGCTGTGGGATCTGTAGAGCCCTACTTTGGACTTCCGCAACACCTGGAATTAATTCCAGACCTCCCTAAACAGCCACCTGGAATGCTCCCGGGTGCACCTTAAAAAGGAACAGGTTGCCTCGCAGAAACAGCCAGAGATAGGAATGAGAGGGATGAAGTTTGCTTCTGGAGAAGTGGAGGTGGAAAGACAGACAGACAAACAGACAGACAGAGAAGAGAGAAAAATGCTACATTGTATATTGTGCTTCTATACTGTGCTGCTGATGGTAACATTTGGGGAAGCGTTTCCCTGTCTAAACATGTGTGTTGCTGCACTTGTGTCTGTGTCTCTCAAGTTGGGAGTTTGGGGGGCTGTGTGCCCACTGGTGGTTCACAATATTATATATATATATACTGTATATATATATATATATATATATATATATATATATATATATATATATATATATATACACTGTATATATATATATATCCATCCATCCATCCATTTTCCAACCCGCTGAATCCGAACACAGGGTCACGGGGGTCTGCTGGAGCCAATCCCAGCCAACACAGGGCACAAGGCAGGAAACAATCCTGGGCAGGGTGCCAACCCACCGCATATATATATATATATATATATATATATATATATATGTTCTTCATGTAGTTTATAAATATAGTCTATTTATTTTTCAAAAATTGAGTTGGGCCCATTGGAAATGTAGACTTCTAGGTGGGAGTGTCAAACATGTAGGGCAAGTGGTGTGTTTTCAACCTCTGTTATACATATGCAAAGATTTTTTTTTAAAATTACAGAGAGGCATGTGCATGCGATCATATAGTGGTCTATTTCAAGAACCTATCATGTAATACTGCCAAATTAGATAAAAGCCATACCAGTCAGCTTATTATAGGCTAGTCAAAACTGATCAGGAGTTGTTCACATCATCATCTTAGATGGCTGAGAAAGTCTGTCATTAAGAGAAACTTGAAGGTTCATGTAGGATGGATAGGTGGCATAGCTTTGAATACACAGGATAAACTCAAAGTGATGAGCTTGGAATCTGTTTGATTTGACTACTGGCTTCTTATTGTGTAATAGAAAGCAATATCTCTCTCTCTCTTACCAGAGACCATGGAAAGACAGTGATGAATTAAGTCAAGGCCACCTATAATTTGAGCCTATGGAAAGCAGTAGAAATAACCAATAATGAGTTTGTTTTAGACAGGACATTTAACTTGGAAATGTCTGCAGTAAAGCTGCTGCTTAAGAGATTTTTATTTATTGTTTTTTAATTAACTTTTTTTTAATCACATTTCCATTTATTTACCATTTTAAAAATACACTTTAGATATTTTTAAATACTTTATGATTTTATTTACACAATAAAAAATATTTTTACAACACCACCTTTAGAGTCTGAGGCCTTCATTTTCTTCCAAGGTACACTGTCCCATTATAAGATGTCCATTCTAAACTTGTGTTTAACAATACGAATCATCACAAGGACTGCTGTCAATTTTCTAAAAGTTTAGTGGTGATGTGTGAAGTCCAACTTTGAGATTAGAATGCAATGATGATAATTTCCCCATCTATCCTGTATGGCTGTGCACCACAGCCAAAAGAAGCCACTTGCCCATATGTGAAAGTGGTGCCTAACTTACATAACATTAGATAGGATTTATAATGAAAGACTACATTGTTATTATATATCAGCAGTTCTAGCAGAAAATATTAAAACTATTGTTTGATGCATTGTGTTTTTCTAAAGTGCTGTGATATATCGTTTCAAATTCAGAAAATCAAATGAAGCAGTTAAATAGCACACACCTAGCTCAATATTAGCTTTTTCTCAGTAATTATTGTAAAAGGAAATTGCTTTAAAAAATAGCATATTTAGCCATCAATTCTCACTGAAAGCAATGAAAACTACACTAATGCTAATGAAGAGTAGGGAAACTGCTTTGGATATCTTCAGGGCTCTATCAGTAATGGATGCCCTATGTAATTAACTGCTACATTACATTTAGGTCAGGAGTAATTGAAAAACACTGAACTGAAAAAAGGGCAAATTTGTGAAATGAGCTGTGGTGATCCTATTAACTCTTGTTTCAATTGGATAGGTGTCAAGATCAAAAGCTTCCTGTAAAAGTCGGCAGAGACTTATGAGACTAGTAAGACACGGTTCTTTGGCAAAGCCATAAATAAATTAAATAGACCTGATTATTTTAATTGTATAAAGCCAGGCTTCTTAACATGAAGCCGTTTTTGTTTGTTTCTTGTATAAGGATTAAATGTATGTGTATGTAGTATATAGACAGATTGACACTGTTGTTGCCTCTAAGAACTGACAAGATTGTGTAGGTTAAGTAGTCATGGCATTTCTGAAGTGTTATCTAAGAAATTAAAATTGCAGAAATGTCTTATTTATCAAACTTAGATACACTATTTAAGTTAGAAAAGAATGTAAATGGCTAGAATACAAAAATTGGCTTCCACCGTTAATTGTTTCTGGATGTCACACTAGCTTAAGAGTGACCTTTTTACTTAAGAGCATATTCCTTCTTCTTACCAGTACATCATTGTTACTCAGGAATTGATTATTTATTCATCACATCCTAGTGAGCTGAATGACTTCCGGCCTGTCGCTCTTACGTCGCATGTGATGAAGACCATGGAGCGGCTGCTGCTTCACCACCTGAGGCCACAGGTCCGCCATGCACTCGACCCTCTGCAGTTCGCATACCAGGAGAAGGTGGGAGTGGTGGATGCCATCATCTATATGCTACACTGATCCCTCTCCCACTTGGACAGAGGCAGTGGTGCTGTAAGAATTACGTTTCTGGACTTCTCTAGTGCCTTCAACACTATCCAACCTCCTTAGGGACAAGCTGACAGAGATGGGAGTAGATTCATACCTGGTGGCATGGATCGTGGACTATCTTAAAGACAAAACTCAGTATGTGCATCTCGGGAACTGTAGGTCTGACATTGTGGTCAGCAACACAGGAGCGCCGCAGGGGACTGTACTTTCTCTGGTCCTGTTCAGCCTATATACATCGGACTTCCAATACAACTCGGAGTCCTGCCACATGCAAAAGTTCGCTGACGACACTGCTATCGTGGGCTGCATCAGGAGTGGACAGGAGGAGGAGTATAGGAACCTAATCAAGGACTTTGTTAAATGTTGCGACTCAAACCACCTACAACTGAACACCAGCAAAACCAAGGAGCTGGTGGTGGATTTTAGGAGGCCCAGGCCCCTCATGGACCCCGTGATCATCAGAGGTGACTGTGTGCAGAGGGTGCAGACCTATAAATACCTGGGAGTGCAGTCTGGATGATAAATTGGACTGGACTGCCAATACTGATGCTCTGTGTAAGAAAGGACAGAGCCGACTATACTTCCTTAGAAGGCTGGCTTCCTTCAACATCTGCAATAAGGTGCTGCAGATGTTCTATCAGACGGTTGTGGCGAGCACCCTCTTCTACGTGGTGGTGTGCTGGGGAGGCAGCATAAAGAAGAGGGAAGCCTCACGCCTGGACAAACTGGTGAGGAAGACAGGCTCTATTGTAGGCATGGAGCTGGACAGTTTGACATCCGTGGCAGAGCGACGGGCACTGAGCAGGCTCCTGTCAATCATGGAGAATCCACTGCATCCACTAAACAGTATAATCTGCAGACAGAGGAGCAGCTTCAGCGACAGACATCTGTCACTGTCCTGCTCCACTGACAGACTGAGGAGATCGTTCCTCCCCCACACTATGCGACTCTTCAGTTCCACCCGGGGGGTAAACATTAACATTATACAAAGATATTGTCTGTCTGTTATACCTGCATTGTTATCACTCTTTAATTTAATATTGTTCTTTATCAGTATGCTGCTGCTGAAGTATGTGAATTTCTCCTTGGGATTAATAAAGTATCTATCTATCTATCTATCTATCTATCTATCTATCTATCTATCTATCTATCTATCTATCTATCTATCTATCTATCTATCTATCTATCTATCTATCTATCTATCTATCTATCTATCTATCTATCTATCTATCTATCTATCTACTTCAAACTAGAATGCAGTACTAGACAAGGATGCCGCTTGTCACCACTGCTTTTTGCAATCACCATTAAGCCATTGGCTGTTTACTTTCGAAATGCATCATAGATAAAGGGATTTTCAGAGAAGGAGTTGAACAGAAAATATCACTATATGCAGATGATACTGTTTATCAGACCCACAAAATTCTGTGCCTACAGCCCTAACAGCACTAGCAGAATTTCAAAAGATATCTGGACTTAAAATTAATTTGAACAAAAGTGTGCTCTTTCTAGTGAATTCTCTAGCAAACAACATCAGATTGGATACCTTCTCTTTTATCATTGCACATCAATTTAAATACCTAGGGGTCAACATAACAAGTAAATATAAATCTTTTTTTCAACAAAATTTTGCTGTTTGCAAGGATCAAATTAAACAAGACGTGCATAGATGGTCTACCTTCCATCTTACTTTAGCTGGAAGAATTAACATTGTGAAGGTGAATATTTCAAAACATCCCCATATACAGTAAGAAATAATTTTTTATGAAATTAGATTAAATTATAACCTCATTTATTTGGAATTTGAAAAATCCACACATTCAAAAGGTGACCCCACAACAATATAAATCAAAAGATGGCATGACTCTACCTAATTTTCAATTTTATTACTGGGTGGCAAGCATACAAGCTATAAAAACCTGGACATTGACACAAATAGATGAACACACACTAGCTTGGTCTGCAATTGAAATTAAATACTACAGCACTTCTTTATATTCTTGGCTTTGTACACCAGTAAATACAAGGTATCGTCAATATACTAACAACCCATTTGTCCTTCATTCACACAGAATATGGAACCATTGTAGGAAGCACTTTAAGTTAGAGAATATTTTATCTGTGGCACCATCTCGAATGTACACAGTTTTTAAAATTTAATGTTGGAAAATGTATAGGATTAAATCATTTAGAGATGTGTATGTAAATAATGTCTTTGCATCCTATGTTATTCTCCAAATTCAATCTCCCAGCAACACAGTTTTTCCACTATCTAAAATTGGAACCTTTCCTAAACGAAATCTGACCAGTTTTCCTCACCTCCCACCTATTTCTATTCCAGAAGAGATATTGATCAGTCTTGGGGACACAAACAGCATTTCTATAATAAATAAAAACAGAGCACAGTGGGAAAAGGATCTCTTCCTCAACATTTCAGAAACAGAGTGGAAGGCAGCCGTGCACAGAATTCACTCCAGCTCCATATGTGCAAAACATTCAATTATTCAGCTTAAAATCTTTTATCGAGCACATCTATATCTTTTGAAATTGCCAAAGGTGTTTCCAGGGCAAGATTCAACCTGCGAACGTTGCAATCGAGTCCCAACTTCAGTGGGCCACATGTTTTTGGCGTGTACCAAATTAACATCATTCAGAATGAGAATTTTTAAATGCCTATCAAACAGCCTTGGTGTCACAATTCCTCCTAATCCATTAACAACTGTGTTTGGTGTACTCCCAGATGGTTTTAAAGTGGAGAAGGATAACAAACTGTAATTGCCTTTACTTCACTATTAGCACATAGACCTATCTTGCCAAATAGAAGAATCCTAACCCACCTCTTTTAAGTCAGAGGGCAACTGATGTTATACAGAAATATGAAAAAGTGACATTGAGTTAATTGGATTAACAGAAAATATGCAATATGCATCTTAACAAAATTATAAAGGTGCATAAATTTGGGCACCCAAACAGAGATATTACATCAATACTTAGTTGAGCCTCCTTTTGTAAATATAACAGCCTCTAGACGCCTCCTATAGCTGTTGATGAGTGTCTGGATTCTGGATGGAGCTATTTTTGACCATTCTTCCATACAAAATCTCTCCAGTTAAATTTGATGGCTGCTGAGCATGGACAACTTGCTTCAAATCATCCCATAGATTTCTGATGATATTCAAGTCAAGGGACTGTGACGGCCATTCCAGAACATTGTACTTCTCCCTCTGCATGAATGCCTTTGTAGATTTGTGTTTTGGGTCATTGTCTTGTTGGAATATCCAACCCCTGCGTAACTTCAGCTTTGTGACTGATGCTTGAACATTATCCTGAAGAATTTGTTGATATTGGGTTGAATTCATCCAATCCTCAACTTTAACAAGGGCCCCAGTCCCTGAACTAGCCACACAGCCTCACAGCATGATGAAATCTCCACCAAATTTGACAGTAGGTAGCAGGTGTTTTTCTTGGAATGTGGTGTTCTTCTTCCGCCATGCAAAGCAGTTTTTGTTATGACTAAATAACTCAATTTTTGTCTCATCAGTCCTAAGCACTTTGTTCCAAAATGAACCTGGCTTGTCTAAATGAGCATTTGCATATAACAAGCGACTCTGTTTATGGCATGAGTACAGAAAGGGCTTCTTTCTCATCACCCTGCCATACAGATGTTCTTTGTGCAAATTGCGCTGAATTGTAGAACGTTGTACAGATACACCATCTGCAGCAAGATGTTCTTGCAGGTCTTTAGAGGTCTTTAGAACTCTTTCACTAGGATAGATTTACCTGATTTACATAAAATAATTTCTCAAATGAAACCCTCCACCTGTGCCCTTGACCCAATACCAACAAATTTTTTCAAAGAAGTATCGGACGTTCTAATTGATAATGTTCTTAACATAGTAAATTCGTCATTAGATACGGGGGTCTTCCCAGACTGTCTTAAGACTGCTGTAGTTAAACCCCTACTTAAGAAAAATAACCCCTGCTCTTGAAAATTATAGACCCATCTCTAACTTGCCTTTCTTAAGTAAAATTCTAGAGAAGGCAGTCATTATGCAGTTAAATGGCCACCTCAATAAACATGCTATTCTTGATAAATTTCAGTCAGGTTTTAGAACAAATCACAGCACAGAAACTGCACTCGTTAAAGTAGTAAATGATTTGCGGGTAAATGAAGACAGAGGTCATTTATCTGTTCTCATCCTCCTAGATCTGAGTGCCACATTTGACACCATTGATCATAATATTCTTAGAAATCACCTTAGTCAATGGGTGGGCCTCTCTGGCAGCATCTTAAATTGGTTTGAGTCCTACCTGGCAGGGAGAAAATTCTTTGTTAGTTGTGGTAATTATAATTCAAAGACACATGATATCCTATATGGTGTTCCACAAGGCTCTATCCTGGGTCCGCTGCTCTTCTCAATCTACATGCTTCCGTTAGGTCAGATTATCTCAGAGCACAACGTGAGCTACCACAGCTATGCTGATGACACACAGCTGTATTTATCAATTGCACCTGATGACCCCGAATCTCTTGATTCACTAGCACAATGTCTAACTTGTATCTCAGAATGGATGAATAGTAACTTTCTCAAATTAAATAAAGAGAAAACCAAAATCTTAGTGATTGGCAATAATGGATACAATCAGGCTATTAGAAATAAACTGGATGCATTAGGATTAAAAGTCAAAACGGAGGTAAAAAGCTTAGGGGTAACTATTGACTGTAATCTGAATTTTAAATCGCATATTAATCAGATCACTAGGACAGCATTTTTTCACTTAAGAAACATAGCAAAAGTTAGACATCTTATATCATTGAAAGATGCTGAGAAATTAGTTCATGCTTTTGTTTTCAGTCAACAATAATTACTGTAACGCAATCCTCTCAGGAATACCCAAAAAAGACATAAATCATTTGCAACTAGTGCAGAATGCAGCTGCTATAATCCTTACCAAGAAAAGAAAATCCGAGCACATTTCTCCAGTTTTGATGTCACTACACTGGTTACCTGTGTCATTCAGGATTGACTTTAAAATATTGCTTATGGTTTATAAAGCCTTAAATAATCTCGCCCCATCTTATATATCGGAATGTCTGACACCTTATATTCCAAATTGCAACCTCAGATCCTCAAATGAGTGTCTCCTTAGAATTCCAAGAGCAAAACTTAAAAGAAGTGGTGAGGTGGCCTTCTGCTGTTATGCACCTAAAATCTGGAATAGCCTGCCAGTAGGAATTCGCCAGGCTAATACAGAGCACTTTAAAAAACTGCTGAAAACACATTACTTTAACATGGCCTTCTCATTACTTCACTGTAATATAAATCCTGATACTCTGTATATCCAATTCATTATAATAACTATTCATTCAAAATCTGTACTAACCCCTACTCTCTCTTCTGTTTCCTTTTTCCGGTGTCCTTTTGGTGGTGGCACAAGCCACCACCATCTACTCAAAGCACCGTGATGTTCCAAAAGTGATGGATGGAATAAAAGCCAGAAGTCTGTATGACCATCACCATCAAGTGACTCCGTGAGAACCCTAACTGCAAAGAGGACTATTTCATTTATGTTAGGTAGAATGCCCAGAAGGGACTGGGCGGTCTCGTGGCCTGGAACCCCTACAGATTTTTTTTTTTCTCCAGCTTTCTGGAGTTTTTTTTTGTTTTTTCTGTCCACCCTGGCCATCGGACCTTACTCCTTTTCTATGTTAACTAATGTTGTCTTATGTTCATTTCTTATTTTGTCTTTTATTTTTCTTTTCTTCATTATGTAAAGCACTTTGAGCTACTTTTTGTATGAAAATGTGCTATATAAATAAATGTTGTTGTTGTTGTTTAGAGGTGATCTGTGGGTTGTCTGTAACTATTCTCACAATCCTGCGCATATGCCGCTCCTGTATTTTTCTTGGCCTACCAGACCTGGGTTTAACAGCAACTGTGCCCATGTCCTTCCATTTCCTGATTACATTCCTTACAGTTGAAACTGACATTTTAAACCTCTGAGATAGCTTTTTGTAACCTTCCCCTAAACCATGATACTGAACAATCTTTGCTTCCAGATCTTTTGAGAGTTGCTTTGAGGATCCCATGTTGTCACTCTTCAGAGGAGAGTCAAAGAGAAGCACAACTAGCAATTGACCACCTTAAATACCTTTTCTTATGATTGGACACACCTGTCTATGAAGTTCAAGGGTTAACGAGCTAATCCAACCAATTTGGTGTTGCAAGTAATCAGTATTGAGCAGTTGCATGCATTCAAATCAGCAAAATTACCAAAGTTTTGCACAGCCAGTTTTTCACATTTGATTTAATTTCATGCAACTAAAAACTGCTTCACTAAAAATCCTTGTTCGGAAAAAATCCCAGTACTCAGATGTCCCTAGAAAATGAAAGACATACCACTGTTATCGTTTTTGTTGAAAGTAGAGTGAATTATTATGCAGGCTGAAAGAGGCTCCCAAACTTTTTCATACAACTGTAAACTATTTGAAATTGGAAAAAATTAAATTCTCATTTAGAGGATCTGTTCAAAACTTTTTTAAAACATGGCAAGACCTAATCAGTAACATTTTAGAATAAGCACTTATATTTCTCTATTTACTACTCTTAACAGTTTTGCTCTGGTTGTTGGCTTTCCACTTTTTCTCATGGGTGGGGGTTGATTTGAATTGATTTTAGTTTTGTTACGTTTGACTTGATTGTATGGAATATTATATTCTTTTAATAAATTCAATAAACGATTAAAAAAAAGGAGAGAGTTACCTTTTTCATAGATGGTCATCTTGTCTAGAGCCCAAAACAGTCATTTACTTTCCTTTGCCCAATTTAACTTGTTTTTTTAATTGGTATACCAAGGTGGTGTCAAAGCCTCTTGTTGTTTGACCAGAGTGGTTGCTTTAAACAGGCATACAACTGTACTGGTCTTTCTAAACAAGGAGCACAGTGATGGATCACGGAATTTATGTAGCATTTATTATATTCTGTCACTTTTCCCACAAAAGTAAAGCACATTGGTTTTAGCTAAAATAAATTTGGACTGAACAAAAGAGGCTATGTTCCCTTTTTTTAAGTTAATAGTTTATGTTTCTTGTTAATAGATCTTCTGCTAAGCCTTTTTACACAGAACATGTCAAATATGGTCCTTCTATAGTATAATACTATGAAAAATCTTAAACCCAAGTTTAGGATGAAGTGGTTCTCTGCTGAGCTTACTTGGCATTGCTGTCATGAAATTCAGATGCAAACAAAAAGAATAAGATCACTTTACATTACCTATTTGAAATCATAACAGATAAAAAATAGGATATCTAATGGAAGAAGAGTAGCTTACTTCTAGTTGAATAAACAATGTGATAAACTTGAACATGAGCAGCAATCTATAACTGATTCCCAGTTTATGATGCATGTTGTTAATAAAGAGACACAGAGAACATTTATCTACATTACTAAAACCACATTACAGTATAGGGCAAATTACTAAATGATAAATTGTAATTCTTCCCTTTAAGAAAATACAGTATATTTCCCATCTCTGACCTGATACACACCAACAAGGAGTGTTCTGCTAGGAACACTCATTACACTGAACATTGCTTGGGAATATGTTACATAAGCTAATCTCCTATATCCATTCAGATTTTTCTCTTCTCAAACAAATGGAAAAGTACATCCAGGCTTCCTTCTGTGCTCATTGAATTGCAATAATTAGAAGTATAGGTGATACAGTCATCCCTCACCTATCGCGGGGGTTATGTTCCAGAACCCCCCGCGATAGGTGAAAATCCGCGAAGTAGCGACCTATATTTATTTTATTATTTATATATATTTTAAGGCTTTATAAACCCTTCCCACACTCTTATAAACCTTTCTCACTGTCTTATTAACCTTTCCCACACTCTTATAAACACTTCCTATGCTCTTAAACACTTTCTACACTCTTAACACCGCAGAGCAACACTACACGCAGCGATCAGACGTCGATGTGTCTGCCACTCGCTTTGTGAAGGGGGGGGGGGGCAGCTGAACGCACATTAAGCAGAAGTGGACTTTGTGCAGCTTCAGCCAAAATGCCTGCTTGACGCTTTGCGCGTTCTGAAGGGGGAGGAGGAGTGTGTTTGTGTGTAGGGGGTGGATTTGAGGGCTGAACGCACGTTCGCTCAAACCCCCCTTCCCGGAGGCGTGGTACGCTCCCAATTGTATCCGGGTGCAGGTCGCAGACTCGGTCTTCCACGCCCCCGGCCTTCCGCGCCTCCTTCCTTCCACACCACGCCCCCAGCTTTCGCGTCAGTCCTCTGTAACATCGCTTTCGTTGAAAAACTAGTAACATTGATTTACCATGTAACCCTAAAAGATGATATTTATATGACTTCCTGCAATCACAAGGCAAGAATCCGAGTTTCTCTTTATGGTATTACTGTCGTGTTTACTTTTAGAAACAAAAAACAGTTTTATAATTTATGAGTCAGGATTCGATAGTTAAAAAAAGAGGGCATAACATATTTTTAGATTAAGGAAACCCCATACTAAATTTGAATGTGGATGCTCTAACTGCTATTATAGTGAATTCTATCATTCAAAATATTTGAAATTATTTTTATGGTACTTTTGTACTAAACGGCATGTCTGACATTATTTCTGGAACCTCGTTCAATAAAGGAAAATTCCATTAGTGACATTAATTTATTATGTTACAAAATAAATGATGATCAATAACACAACAAAGCAATCAACAGGCATGAAAATGAAGGTCTAAACTTTCGAGTTTAAAAGAAACTTTTAAAATTGTTTATTTTGAACAATTTTTTAAATGATCCAGCTTACTAATACAGTTCATACCTTCATTTCCATTGTTTGTCTTGAATTGTGTTTTCTTAATTTTGTTCTTCGCTGCTGCTATAATGTTGATAAATTTCAAGTGGAGTTATTAAACTTTCAAACGTTTACCTGGTTTTTAATTTTAATGCATAATTGTTCTCCCTGGGACCCTAACTTATAAATATGTACTTATCAAAAAAAGTGAAGCAAATCTCTCAAATTGCTTAATAGATATTATATCGTTTGTTTTTCTAAAGAAATGCAAACATTTGCATTATTGAAAGTTGCACTTCCATAAACCATCATTTTTATTTATTTTGGAACTGAACTAACAGATTTTAAACTTAACTTTAAAAATGTTTCGTTTGGGTCGATACAATAATTACAAATCAATTTTTTAGTGATTTTAAATCATTTAATCGCCATATACCATTTCTTGTATTAGGAATTTGTCATTTGTTGCATACCCCAACTTACTCTCCAAACGGAGATTTACTTTTTTGTAAATAAGATTGCCGTTATTAGGTCATCCGTGTCACTGCCTGCTCAGGATTCTTCCCATAGTGTGTTCAGCTGTCTTTGACCACTTTGTGCCTGCGTGTGTCATCGTCTCTGTTGTCTGATTTGGTGTAACGCCTGAATCCTACAAAGTGTCCCCTGGTCAGTGTCCCCTCTTGATTAGTTAAGGGTTTTTTTGATTCTGTCAGACCAAGTATTGTTACCTTAATAAATGCTAGCTTGATTTCTGGTTGTGTTCCTGCTGCCTTGAAACATGCTGTGGTGCAGAAACGTATTATAAAAAACAAAATAAGGACCCTCTAATGTGTCAAATTTCAGGCCAATTTCTAAACTGCCTTTTTTATCTAAAGTCTTTGAAAAAGTTGTCCTACCTCAAACATTTCTAGATGAAAATAGTATTCTGGAAAAATTCCAATCCAGATACAGATGTTCTTGCAGCACTGATACATCCTTGTTAAAGGTTAACAGTGACCTCTTCCCAATTACTAATCCTGGAGATTTTGCCATTCTTGTACTGCTAGATCTTACCTCAGCTTTTGATGCCGTGGATCTTATGATTCTTATATCCTGCCTTGAACAGTATGTAGTCATCCAAGGTAATGCCCTGAAATGGTTTAAATCTTATCTAAGAAATAGGAGCGTTTCTATTCATTTGGGTGAGTTCTCATCCTCTGTAGCTCCTCTTACTTGTGGGGTTCCATCCTTGGACCAGCTATCTTTTTGATAGGCATGTTACCTTTAGGCTCCATTGTTAACAAGTATGGCTTCTCTATACTGATGACACTTAAATATATTTGCCACTAAAATCAAAGCGAGAAAATACAGACTCTCCATGTGTGCTTGAATGATATTAAAACCTGGATGGCAATGCATCTTCTTAAACTAAATGATAATAAAACTGTGATCATGGTGTCCAAGAGTTAAGAAAGTTTGAGTGTCTCTGATATTGCTCTTGGACCCCTTTCCATATACGTATCATAAAGCTTCATTTAGCCCAGGTGTGATCTGTGACAGCTCATTCAAACTCGACAAACAGATACATTGTGAAGTTAAATGAAGCTTTTTCCAGCTGAGACTTTAAGGTAAAGGCTTTTCTTTCTTTCTGTGATCTTGAAAAGGCCATCCAAGCTTTTACAGCATCTCATTTGGACTATTGCAGTTCTTTGTATGTAGGTATTGGTCAAGCCCTGTTACGACGCCTACAACTATTCCACAACTTTGCTGTTCACTTATTGAAGGCTCTCGTAAGTGTGGCCATATTTCACCAATACTGACCTCACTTCACTGGCTTCTGGTCCATTTCAGAATTGATTTTAAAATTCTGTTTCTTGTTTTCAAATGTTTGAGTGGATCAGCCCCATCTTGTCTCTTGGAATCTCTTCATTTGTATGTGCCAACAAGATCCCTGTGGTCTACTAGCCTGATGCTCTTAGTTGTGCCGAGGTCGAGGCTGAAGCAAAGGAGGAATCGGGTGTTTGTGGTGGCTACTCCTTTTCTCTGGAATGGCTCTCCTTATTATATTAGGTCTGCTCCATCACAGGCCATTTTTAAGTCATCATTAAAGTCTTATTTCTTCTTGCTGCCATTTGACCCTCCAAAAGGTTGACATTTTTTGTATATGTTGGCTCACGTACATTCAGGATTATAAATATGTATATATGGGTATTTTAAGTTTATCTTTTATGTAATGGCTGGTTATTCTTGCAGTTTTGTGATGTGTACATACAGTATATTTGAACTGCTTCTTTTACCCTTTCTTGTACAGCACTTTGGTTCAGTTCTGGCTGCTGTTTTAAATGTGGTTTATAAATAAATATTGCCTTGCCCTGCTTTATAAAACATTATTTTAATACATAACACTAAGACAATGGACTG
Organism: Erpetoichthys calabaricus; assembly: GCF_900747795.2. NCBI lineage: Eukaryota > Metazoa > Chordata > Cladistia > Polypteriformes > Polypteridae > Erpetoichthys > Erpetoichthys calabaricus. Next base: position 194,337,240 of record NC_041395.2, read on the forward strand.
TAAAGTTGAAGTTGGTTTGAAACATTTATTACAAAAAAGTTAAAGAATATATAAAATATAGAACAAGAATTGTAGGTTGTAACTGAACAATGAGGGACATGTATGTTTGTTACATTTTCTCACAAAACTCAGTCATTTTCCTTTTTCCTCTCACGTTAATCTAAAAACAGATGCATGTCTTCCATATGTGAAAAAAATATGTCTAAAGACATTTTCCCTCTCCTCTTCTTCTGGAAATTCAGATAGCAAATCAGATTTCTGAAGGGCCTCCTCAGTGTCGTCTTTGTCCATTGACAGTAATGCAGGGAGTGAGATTCGCCCTCTGAACACAGAAATGTTCTCAGCACATCACTTCTGTGCCTCGGTGAAATGCTGAAGGATTCCATGCTGCTGTAATACATTATATTAAAAAAGAAAGAAAGAAAATTCTTTAAATGGTCATCATAAAGCTCATAGCCTTTTCCTCCACATTTACAAGGAATGTAAGGAAAGTAAAAAAAATAATGTACAGTAAATTTAATTTATTATACATTATTAACATTACTGCTTTCGATCACAGATTCTACAAGTCTTCAATGTTTCTTACAATACACTATTATTAATACTTCACACAATGCATTTCAAATGTTTTAAGGACTTTAAGAGTTGTACTAGTACTACAGTTTGTCAGAAGATATAAAACAGGCTTTTAGTCTTTTGGGCTTTGACTCCTACTGCTTAACAATTAACAGTCGGCATCTGAGACAAACATTAAGTCTTTTTATACATTTTATTCACTACACCACAGGCATTGTAAGCCAGCATCAACAAAATGTAATTTATCTTTCTTATGGAAGTTTATAAAATGATGTGTCTGTACCTGCTCATCAGTGTCCTGTGCTGGATGTTGGAGAAGGGACGCTGACGTTTCTTCTAAAAGAAAAAATCTGAAATCTGCAGAATGCAGTGCTATGGAACAGAATAGCAAGACATTTGTTCATTTCAGATGTAGTGCCAAGTCTTTACTCTGTCTTCTCATTAATGGCTCAATAAAGTCTAAACCTAAAAGCATAGAAAATAATATTTACCTAAGGAAATGTTAAAAAAGAACCAAAAGAATAAGCACAAAAAATGACCCTATCCTGGCTGTCCATTGTTTCTGTGCCTTCTAATTTTTTGGTTGGTTCTTGGCCTTCATTTAGAAAGGCGTTTGATCGCCCAGTCCGATGTGAGCAGTTACTTCAGTGATTTGAAAAAGAAGCACTAAGTTTATAATGGTAAACATTTGGACTATTTGTCTTTGATTTACAATATGGCTAAGTATATTTGCCATATTGCTGCAGAACTAAATTAAGAGTTATTAAAGGAAATTTAAATTTCATTTACCCCTTGGTGCTGGAGTTCTCAAGTAACATTCTACACCAGCTCTTCCACAAAGCCTGCATGTCATTCTAAAGAGGACTGAGCAGAGTCACGTTGTTAAAAGGAGTTTAATGTTACAAAAATATTTATGCAAACCATTAAACATACATTTAAATGATCTGGATTTTGAAAGGTAGGCATTTCTGGAACTTCAAAACCACTATGGATAGTATGTTGAAATAAAAAAAAAAAACAAATATAATAAAATAAATTAAACATAACACAAATATCCAACACAAATTGTAGAAGGTGACAAAAATGGGAACCAGCAACCAGATATAATCCTCCCTCTACAAATACTACAATGAAAGAAGAGAGGACTAAAGTTGAGACACAACTCATTAAAATTGAAGGGGACCTCGAGGATGAAATACAGAGACACCACAAAATGGTCCTTTGGAAACCTGGACACAACATTAAATACAGACATACAAAAAATGATAGTTACAATATGAAATGGTCATACCATCAACATGGAAATTCCACAGCCATGGCTATTCATTTGACTTGGAAGGCCCTAATACATCCATCCATCCTTCATCCATCCCGCTATATCCTAACTACAGGGTCACGGGGGTCTGCTGAAGCCAATCCCAGCCAACACAGGGCGGAAGGCAGGAAACAAAACCCGGGCAGGGTGCCAGCCCACCGCAGGGCGCACACACACCAAGCACACACGAACACACCAAGCACACACTAGGGAGGCCCTAATACAAGGGGTAAAAAAATTTAATCAAAGAAAAATATTAAATACTGACATACAATGAACTGTTGACAATGACTTTTAAACAAAAACAACAATGGAATTGGCCACTTGGGACACACCCTGTGTTACATCTGTAAATAGTAAAACCTGCCAAACAACGGAAAATGCTCAGCTTTTTAACCTGTATTTAAAAAAGTTCCAGTTCAGAAATCTAAACGTCAGTATTGTTTGCAAGCACACACTCTTAGCATACATACACTACCTGCATACTTGACAATGTGGCCTTCATGACTCTGAAGATGACGTAGCAGGATGCTGTAGTCTCTGTGCTTTTTACAAAGAGTGCACTTGGATTCATTTGGATATTTAATCAATGTTATCAAAGTTGTTTTTATATTCTCTGCCTTTATGGAGAAATGTGACTGTGGAAATCAAGACAAAAATAATATGTAATACTAATTTGGCAGAAAGCGCTAACGTGCTTTTATAAATAGCTAACTTAACTAAGTTAAGATAAGATATTTAACATACGTAAATGATGACGATAAACATAAATACCTTTCATATTGTACACTAACATTGCAGATTCTCTACATAACATCTCATAAATAAGTGTAAAAGTTAATATAGATGAAATAATACGGTAAATATTAAAAAGAAATAATACAAGAGGTAAAAAGTAATTAAAACGATATGCTTAAAAATAGGATATGTCAGTAATGACGATAAACAGAGAACACTTGGATTCGCTATACAGTATATAATCGTACATCTCAGTTTTGTTTAATGGATCTAAAGTTTCTTTAAATATACTGAGCTTTTTATTCTGTGAGTCCATACCTGGTTTTGTTGTGCCATTGTTCGGTGTCGGAAAACGTTTTCAGCTCCTTTACTTTTTCGAATTGGAAAAACTGTACAGCAGCTCTTCTTCTCTTTCTACGGACTATAGGCGGTTGTGGGGGGGACTGTGGAAGGCAGGAGGCGTGGAAGGCTGGGGGCGTGGAAGGCCAAGTCTGCGACCTGCAGCCGGACCCTTCTCTACGCTCCTGCCACTTCGCGTTATGAACGGGGGGGGGGGTGGGGGGGTGGGGGTGGGGGAGGGTTTGCTGAATGCACGCTAAGGAGAAGTGGACTTTGTGCTGCTTGTCGCTCTGCGTGTCAATAATTTAAAAGCCTGTACAGCACCTGTTTTCCTGTCTCACTGCCTTGTCTTGCATGAACTTAAAATGTTTTATAATGGAGAGATGTTACTCATATCCTTAGTCCGACATCCACAAATCATATGTGTTAACAAAGTGTGTTTTATAAGTTTACATGTGTTTAAAGCGTGTGGGATGGGTATTATAAGGCTTAAACTATAAAAATGTTTATTTATATGGTCTTTCTATATCACGGATTTTCACCTATCACTGATGGGTCTAGAACTAACTTCCGCGATAAAAAACCTGCAATACAGTGAAGCCGCAATAGATGAACCGCGATATGGCGAGGGACGACTGTATAGTGTTTTAAGAGTAACTCTCATACATCTCCTGGGAAATGCAGTACATTTAATTCCTGATGTGGTTTGTATTTATATTTTTGTTTCCTTGTGGATTTCCTCCAACAGTTAACCACTTATAAATGACAAACTGCACCTATGGCTTATGCACGCCACCTCTCCAGTAGATGGTGACTCAATTTAATTTTCTTCTTCACTTCTTCTAAAGTGTAGCAAACCCGAACTTATGGGAAAGTGGTGATTTTGCAAACAAATCTGTGTAGCAATAAAGCCTCTACATTTTTAAAAAGAGGGATGGAATCAGGCCAACACTTAAGCCCTATAGTATTTCCACCCCAACACCAGAATATTAACACATACCAGAAAAATGTCCATATATATTAACTGTTTACTATAATAACTCTGTACAAAAACAACAAAGAAAGGTGATGACAAAATTGCAAAATGAAAGCCACAAACAACCCTCCAGATGATATTTACCAACTGGAAAAAGTCTTTACGGTAAGTGATGAGTGTAGATCTTGAAGTGCAAACAACAGTAACAGAAGGAAAAATGTTTTGGAATAATTCCCTTTTGTAAACCACTTCCCAGAAAAATTCAGAGTCCTACCACCAGAGTCCAGAAAGTGAATGATCTTCTGAGGCGCACCTGTTCAACAAGAGCAACTATAAATACGATTGGTAGAAAAAGTACCACCACTGTCCCTGTATCCAATGGCCATGCAAAATCCTCCTCAGTTATGAACGTTCAGTTCATAAAGGGTTTTTATGTGCTGCGGAGATGAAGATGGTAGAAAATTGAAAAGTAAAAATATCCCACCTCATCCTCCTCTTTCAGTTTTACAGTGCCCAAACTACAGTCCCACAAGCCTATTTGCATTCATGCAAACCTATTTAAAGACACAGACTGCATATATTATAAACCAGGTATCTGAGCTACTAGTGTTGTTACTAACATTTAACAATCACCAAACAGAACACTATAAAAATGAACACCCCCTATGTGGCAATATTACATAAGTAAGTCCCTGGTGATTTGCTGTTTTCACTTTTTAGGAAATTTTCACAGTTACCACTTGTTGCTTCTCACCTTCACATACAGTCAATGGTGGGGCGCTGCACTTCAAACCTTATAGTCACAGTAATTATGAACAAATCACAGCACATTTAAAAAGTTTGCAGTGAACATACAGCATTTTGTGTTTGTGTCATGGCAGTTTGTAATGCATGGCACTGGGGCGCTGCCACCGCAACCAATATTTTTTAAAACTCTACTTAAATTAATTTGGCAATTAGAAATAATCATAGAATACATTTATTTATTTCCACAGTTTACCTGGTGTCAGCATATGTTAACATCCATTAAAATGACTTGCATTTGTTTCATTTCTGTGTGAATACCTATATTTCATGAGTGATGGGTGTCCCCCAAATGAGAGTGTATGTAAGTCCTTGATCTTTTGGCAGGCAGGTGACCTGAGGCTGCCCTGTAATTGGTTGCTTTCAGATTTTTCCGGGGATGCAGCTCTCAGCACCCCGGATACACCAACATTTATTGTCAGCAAATTAGTTATGTTTTAGGTTATTTGAATCTAATGTGATTTGACAATCGTTGACACACTATTTCATGCTCACGTCAGAGGTTCATAGTTCACACCCGCCATTAACAAAACTACAGAGTGATTGCAACTTCAAGTGGAACATCATGTAAACATTAGAACTTGTTGATGTCACAATATCACATAATCTTGGCTATTGTCTTTGCATCATCATTCTCATTTTCCAGCCTCATAGGGTTTACCCACTGACTGTTTGTCCGTGATTTAAAGAAAGTGATTTTGTGTGCTGATCACAGTATTGTTTTTGTGTTTACTGTAGATGTACCAGTCTCTTTTTAACTTTCTTTGGGTGCCATGGTTTCACCATAACACTTGTTATTGGGGAAAGTGCTTCTGAAAACACCTATCAATAACCCAGGTGAGAAAACTAGTCCTGCTATGGGTGTATTTCTCAATCTATATAAATGAAGATGTACATCTGTGTTGGTTTGGACAGCTTTCTTAACCATTAATTTGCTTCACTGTTTGACTAAGGATATCCTTGGCTCAAGAATTTCCATGTTATAAGCCACTTATCACTACCTTAGGAATTCCATGCTTTTGGAACACAGCTTACAGCTTTGCATTCACTGTTTATACTGGTTTGTCCCTAAACTGTTGTATCTATGGTTATTTAGAAAAATAATCTACTGTTTGAAGAAATGACTGACCTTGTAGTTCGAAGAGTTCTGCACCTGCTTTGTACCATGGAAAGTCATGTAATAATATCTACAGCATCACTAACCTTTTTATTAGGTATGATGATGATTCTGTCACCTAATATAAAGACATGATTGGCAGATCACGGTGCTGTCATTAACTCAACCACTACATTTCACTCACAACAAAAAACTCTCATTGTTATTCAGGTTGAGAAGTTTGCAAAACTCCAACTCACTTGTTAATTTTTGGTACTCCCTGAACTAAAACAAGCAATTGGGCAAGAAAGATGCCTTGAGTATTTGTTAATAAACTACTGTTTTTCTTTATGTTAATTTATAAATCTAGGCTGTCCTAAACTCCCTACCCCACAATCTATGACTAACCTACTTACTGTATTCACCTCCTCAATATTTTAACGCTCCTCTGATTCAAATGTAACCTGTCATGGTGGAGCAGGTCCCATAAATTCCAGAAAGTGTCCAAATGTCCATAAACTATGCCCCTCTATACCATATTGAGATTAGAACCACATGTTCAGCCATCCAGTCATATATGCATTGGTGCATGGCACAGGCAGAACATCAAAGAATATCACCTTGTCAGTTCTACTCCTCAGGTGGGCACCTAACTTTTTTAATCTGAATTGCAGAACCCACAGCTGGATAGTGCATTTCATTTGCTTGAACAAGAACAATAACTACTGGATCTGTTCCCATTCCTTCTATAAAAGTCTATCCATCCTTCCATGAAGCCAGGAAGGTCTCCTATCTGTATACATATAAAGCAATACACTGTGCAGTATTTTTGGTCTCTGGAGAAAACCTGCATCTCAGTGCTCCCAATGATTGAGCCCCCCACTATCTGGTACTAATCTTCAATATAATGAAGACTAACTACACAGGTAGTTAGGACCCCATGCCGAAAATTTCACAATGATGTATTTGTTGTTATTCACTATATTGCTAAGCTTATGTTTCATACATTTTCAGCCAGCATAACATGGAGGTGCCCCTAATGACTCTAAATTGTGATTGATCACATCAAAATGTTTCCCATTATGCATACGGAACTCAACGCACAGAACAGGCAGTAACAGTCAGGAGCTAAAAAAAGTGAAAAAAAAATCCAACTTAAAAGTGGGAAGAGAGTTGAAGATGCAGGTATTTCAGAACCTATTAGTATTTGATATATTGTCAGATATGCTTAGCTTGTTATGAACTCTCACTGTCGCTGTACTGTCTTTGTACTGTATTCGCAAACTGGCAACAGCAAGATTTGATAAGGTTATGTTTTGAATTCAATATCTTGTTCATCACTGAATAAGCCCTCAATTCTTTACCTTTGCTGGAATTTTCATTATTTTATTTTACAAAATTTTTTAATAATTGCAACTTTTGAATATCTGGGTGAGCTTTTCATTCAATGCTGTGGTTGCTAATGGTTCAGAAAAAGGCAATTTTAGGAAGAGCAACTCCATTATTTAGTTCTAAGTATGTTATTCATTGTTCATGTCTGAATTTAGCAACCTTTTATCTGACTTGGCTATAAATTATGATCACGTAGTACTGATGGGGGATTTTAATGTACACATTGATGTGGAAACTGACACTTTTAGCAAATGTTTTACTTATTTGTTAAATTCAGTAGGATTTTGTCAGAATGTCAAAGGTCCAACTCATAATCATAACCACACATTAGATTTAATTATAACTTACAAAGTTGAAATTCAAAATTTAATTATTACTCCATTAAATGAAGTTATTTCTGATCACTACTTAATTTAAATTTTGATTTGGTCCTGCCCTTGCCAACACACTCCCAGATTAAAACAAAGACAGTGCGACATCTAGATTGTAATTCTGCTTCAAAATTTATAGATACTTTGAGTAAGTCAAGTGTAATTGTGGAAAACCATTTAGATCAGTTAACATCAAATGTAAACATGGAAAACAATTTAGATGAGCTAACATCACATTATAATGTGACCTTGAGAGATGCTCTGGACACAGTGGCTCCCCTTAAAACAAAAGTGATCAAAGCACATAGAAACTCTCCCTGGTTTAATGAAAACACTCGAGCTCTTAAATTAGAGTGTCGAAAACTGGAACGCAGATGGAGAACAACAAAGCTACAGGTCTTTCAAATTGCATGGACAGAGAGTGTTAATAAATATAAAAAAGCCCTCTTTAAAGCTCGGTCAGAATATTATTCTACATTAATAGATAGCAATAATAAAAATCCTCGGGCACTGTTTAGAACAGTGGCTAAATTAACAAATGGAAATTCAGATCAACAGTGCAAAATACCAACAGACATTAGCAGTACAGACTTTATTAACTTCTTCAATGAGAAAATTAAAAATATAAGATCCCAGATCTCTGCATCACAGTACAAACCAAATACTAGCTTAGCAGACCCTGTCTCACATTGCACTCAGCACTTTAGTAATTTTAATCCTGTAACTGAGCAGGAAGTCTTAAGTTTAATTTCTAAAATGAAGCCCACTACTTGTTCCCTAGATCCAGTGCCAACAAAACTAGTAAAAAGTGCAATGGATGTTCTTGCAGCACCTATCCTAAACATTATCAATAGTTCATTATTGCATGGCACAGTACCTGATGCACTAAAAGTGTCAGTCATTAAACCATTACTTAAAAAGTCAGACCTTGACCCACATATACTAAATAATTATAGGCCTATTTCAAATTTACCGTTTCTCTCTAAAATACTAGAAAAAGTAGTCGCCAGTCAGCTTCAGACACACCTTATGCATTACAATTTATTTGAGAAATTCCAGTCTGGTTTTCGCACTGGTCATAGTACAGAAACGGCACTAACATGGGTTGTAAATGACATTCTGATATCCTCTGATGAAGGAAACTCCACTGTAATTATGTTGTTGGACTTAAGTGCAGCATTTGACACCATCGACCATTCTATTTTACTGCACAGGCTAGAAAATGATGTTGGGCTTACAGGCACCGTGCTCGCTTGGTTTAGTTCTTACTTATCAAATCGATTCCAATATGTACAGAAATGTGCTGACAGTACTCCATCATTATACACAGAAGTTCAATATGGTGTCCCGCAGGGCTCAGTACTGGGACCTTTACTGTTTTCACTGTACATGCTTCCACTGGGATCTATCATTAGGAAACATAATGTTAATTTTCACTCGTATGCAGATGACACCCAGTTATACCTTTCATTTAAATCAAATGAAGTTTCTCCAATGTTGTCTTTAATTAGTTGTGTTAGTGAATTAAAGGAGTGGATGAATAAGAACTACTTGTCTTTAAATACAGATAAAACAGAGATGTTAATTGTTGGAGGGAATGATGCTGATCACAACAATATTTTGTCATCATTTAACTCAGTGGGAATCCCAGTCAATTTTACTGAATCAGCCCGCAATCTAGGAGTTATCTTTGACTCTAGCATGTCATTTAAAGCGCATATTACAAAGTTGTCCAAAACATGTTTCTTCCATCTTAAAAATGTTAGGAAATTAAGGCGCTTTTTAATTGTTTTAAATAAACAATTCATGCATTTATCTCTAGTAGGATTGACTACTGCAATGTGGTGTTCACTGGATGTTCAAACTGTTCTTTATACAGCCTCCAGTTAATCCAAAATGCGGCTGCGAGAATTATTACAAGAACAAGAAAATACGAACACATAACTCCAGTTCTTAAATCCTTACACTGGCTCCCGGTTAAGTTTAGGGCAGATTTCAAAATCCTTCTTTTAACATATAAAGCATTAAATGGTTGAGGTCCGGCTTACTTGTCTGAACTTATCATGATTTACAAACCAGAGCGCACATTAAGATCTCAAGATGCCGGTCTGCTTATGATTCCAAGGATTAATAAAATAACAGTGGGAGGTCGAGCTTTTAGTTACAGGGCCCCTAAACTCTGGAGTGGTCTGCCTGCTACTATAAGAGATGCCCCTTCGGTCTCAGCTTTTAAATCCCAGCTGAAGACTCACTACTTCAGTTTAGCATATCCTGACTAGAGCTGCTGATTAACTGTACAGACTGCATCTCTGTTGTTAGTCATTAGCACTTAAACATAAGTAACATGACAGTTATAATTGTATACTAACCCTCACTTATTCTGTTTTTCTCCTCGGTACTCAAATGTGGCACTTGGTGCCATGGCCCACCTGCCAAGTTGTTTTGCCTGCCTAAGGAAAAGTCATCCCAGATGGAGGATCGCAGGAATTGTGGGAGAGAGGGGTCCTTTCATCGGATTGGCTGGCCCAGCACTGTTTCAGCTGTGGAATGGCCAAATGGGGGAGGCAGCTTGAAGGATGAGGTCTCCAGGACTCTATACAAATCCAAATCTTATTATGGAATATATCATCTACTGTTAAATTCTGCTCTGTACTTCTAAAATTTATATTTTTTATTTCTTATTATATTAAGAAATTGTTCTGTTCTGTGTACTGTACTGTATTGTATTGTATAAACCCCCTTCTTTTGACACCCACTGCATGCCCAATCTACCTGGAAAGGGGTCTCTCTTTGAACTGCCTTTTCCAAGGTTTCTTCCATTTTTCCCTACTAGGTTTTTTTGGGAGTTTTTCCTTGTCTTCTTAGAGAGTCAAGGCTGGGGGGCTGTCAAGAGGCAGGGCCTATTAAAGCCCATTGCGGCACTTCCTGTGTGATTTTGGGCTATACAAAAATAAACTGTATTGTATTGTATTGTATTATTGACATTGTTTAGTTTTTCACACATATCGTTACGTACTAACCTTTGAGTGGTGGTCATTTAGCATCCTTCCTTCCTCGACAGCACCAGTCTTGTGTGGTGCTTTATTTTCCCAATCCCCAGTGTGAAGCACAAACTTCCTACTCTCCACTTCCAGTATTAGTATGTAGTCAGTGTCAGATTATACAGTAAGATCAATATAGTACTGAAGTAATGTTATTTGTGTATCCTCTCACAGTAGCAATGCTAAAGTTTGTTAGTAGAGCAAGTTCCAGCACATACCCCAGTACCATACTACAATCATCATCCACTTCCTGCAGAAAGCCAGTACAAATGGCAATTCAGAGACAGTAAGTGGTGGTGGACGACCAAACATAATTTGGCTTAGGGTCCAAGGAAGGCTAGGACCAGCACTACCACTATTAATACCTTTTTCTTTTTGGAGACATGTTTTTGATGTGATTAACTGGAACATCCCATATCTACTTTCCACCTTAAAGCTATCAGAGTCACCATTCAGCTCTGCAAGATCCTGAAAATGGTTTGACACTTCCAGCTCTGGGGTTGATGTCCCTAGACAGTGTGCACCCTTTACCTATGTCTGACTGTGATACAAATATCTCTACCTTTCTAGTCAGAACTCTGTTTCCACTCCACCTTCATGGTACACATAGGGAACACAGATAAGATCCAGCAGTTCCCTGCTGCAACACATGCTAGCTATATGCTCCCCAAGTTAAGAAACCCTGACCTCATGGTGCTGGATCAGCTGGCATCTTCTGTATATGTTGCCCTCAAGAACACAGAACTCATGAAAAGCATCTTCCAGCAAGTTGAACATCAAACAGGACTTGCTATGTACTGGCCTTTTTTTTATTAAACTTTGGATTATTGAATTGCATTAACCCTTTTTATTAAAATGTAATTTATTTAAATTAAGAAATTAAATATTAGTTTAAATAAACTACTGCAGTTATTTAACATTTGGTGCTCCTTTAAGCTCATGTAATACTTTCACCCCTTAACTGTCACCTGTGTCTTAATTTGTAGTTACTAAACTTTACTTCTCTCTGGCTTACTTCTCAAATTGGCTAGTTTCCTAAAACTGAGCCCCTCTTTTCCTTCCTCACTTTAAGCACGGCCTGCCACCTACACCATAATTAAAATGTATGTTTTCCTTGCTTTTGACCTCAATGTTTTATTGTGTTATCAGCTCATTTGTGACATGCACCTAACACAAAAAATACCAAGTAACCTCTGAGATTCTTTTTTATGGGGGATAGGAAGAAATATCAAAAGCAGATCTACAACTGGTATCTGTAACCTATTGTCCCGTTCACTGTGCCCTGCTATTTTAATCCTAGGAACTTAGGCTGCATGATATGGGGAAATATTGTGATGAATGATAAATTGGGTGATTCTTCAATAACAACAAATTATTTGATAAATGAGAGATTAAGGCTGTTCACTGTGTAGTATCATCAATTGTACATGCTGTGAATACTGTACTGTATATTGTAATGGATGGCAAGGCTGGGATCAATTCTGTATCCTTACATGGAAAGGAGGCTAGTATAGTGGGTGAACAGGGCGGATTGCCTCCGCAGAGTAGATGCTCCCCTGACACACTGGATGGCAGCATTCTTGAGCCAGTATGCCCATTCATGTACATGCAGGGCATGTTGGGAGTTGCAGTGCTAGGGGGCAGCCCTGCTGGGTTCCCTGGGTTCAGACAAGAGGAGCTGCTGGGGAGGGCTTTCCTTACTTTCAAGGGTTTCCACCTGATCCATGAGTGCTTCCTCCTTGACACTGGAAGTATTCATAGGTCCAGCATACAATGGGCCACCTATGTCAACTGAGTAGTCAGAGTTGGGGTGAGGTGGATGAGACTGCATGGGAGGTATAGAAGGACAAACATATTTCCTCTTGTGTGGTCTAGAAAGAAGGGAACTGAAACCCTACAGAGGTATTTTATGAAATAAACACCTTGTATTTGAACCCAGAACTGTGTACTGTAGCTGTGTTTGGTGGTCTGGGGTTCTGCAATGCCTGCTATAGGTCACAATAAGTTTATTATAACAAACAAAAATTACAGTCAATAATTAGTAATCCAAAAAAAATATTGTACAAAAGCAATGCTCCAAAAATATTAAAAAAAATAATTCTCAAGAATATGAAAAGTCTTTATAAATAAGAGAACATAAAAGTGAACAACATATTAAAGAAAGAGAATGGTATTTCATAACTCAGCTTTTAATCTTTAACACCTCTTAATTCCTCTTGACCATTCCTTAAATTACATTTACAGAAGAAGTGACATAACTGAATTAAATTTAAAAAAAAATCACAGATTTTTGTCGAAAAACACCAGTAAGTTCACTTTCATTTTGCTTGGCATTAAAGATGAACACTGACATGTCACAACATTCCCTGATGCACTAAACACCTTTCAGAAGGTGCACTTGTGGTGGGCACACGCAAATACTTCCTGACCGGCTGAACTTGTGATGCCAACAACAACAGGTTGATGTTTTGAAGAAAACTTAGACTTGGGGTCACATAATCATTTAGGATAAAGTGTTTTGATATGCCTTCCATATTAAAATATATCATCCATCTTAGAAGTACAAAACGGTTAATAAATGTCAGAAAGCTGTTCAGGTATATCATGAAACCAGATAAAGGTAAAGAGAACAACAAAGACAAGAATGAACCAGGAACAGGTTGATGTAATACACCAAATGTATAATTAAGAGATCAGCAGATGTCCTGTAAAAAATAAAACTGAACAGTTGTCACATACACTGAGATTTCAAGGGAAATATCTAAATTACGAGATACTGAAGAACAAGGACATAATGGAGAAAGACTTTTAATCAGGCTGGTTGTGCTCTGTGCTAAATACCTCATGTCTTTTAACCAATCAGAGTATGATATATAAGCATTAATCAGCACTGTTATGTAAATTCAGTTATCAATAAGTATGAGCTTCTGCTTTTATTCTGTGATTGTTCTGTAACAGACGGATTAAGGATGTTCCCTCTGTAATCAGACCATGCTCAGGTAAGTTTAATTCCATCTCTGCAGTCTGCAGTATCTCCTTTTTCCAAATGTGGGAGAAATGTCCCATCAGCTTTTTGCACATATCTGCAGCAAGATCAATGTGTGTTACATCTAAAAGCTTTTTCTAAAAAAGCCAAAAGCAGGATCTATAATTTCTATCTGCCTAAATGCTGTACACTATGTTGTCTACAATTATACTGGGGAGATGTTGATTTACATGTGCCCTAGTCTATCACACTACATTTCAAATAAGTACAATTATAAAATCAGATAGGAGAAAAAACTAATAACAATCTAGGTCTAGGGGTGCCACTGCCCACAACATTACATGACAGACAGTAGTGTGTTTCAGGAAAAGATACATAAAGGAAAAAAAAAAACCTTCTGACTATTGCCTTTGTTTTACCTTAACTCAGGAATTTAGTTTGTTAGCAACTTTGGTATATGTTTGCCAATACACTTAAAACAATTACCTAGATGACTACAGAGCACTTGCGTATGTTGCCTTAAAAGTAGCTGCAAAATTCCACAAATATAAGTAACATAAGGCATAAAAGAACAGCAAACCTTTTTAACTTCAGATTGCACTGTGTTACTAGCCAGTTAAAACTAGATATAAAATAAGGAGTAGTCTCTGTCCAAAACACTGTAGTCTGGGCCAGTCATTCACTTCAGTAGGTTTGGTCGTATTCTTCAAATTGTCAGTGGGGAAACACACTAGCCTATCCTTGCATGAACTCCAGCTAGCCAAAGTCTCCTGTAATCCCAGAGCTATATTTTCATCACTGTGTTCTTCAGAGAAGTAGGACATATGTAAACACCAAGCATTTAACTGAAAGTCATGGTCGATGAAGTGAATTGTAAGACTTATTAAGGGCTCCACTAATTTGGAAAAAATATGTATGAGATTTAATCTGGTATTGTTTATTATGTTTATTGTTAAAGTACAGCAAACTTTATTTTTGTACTGAATTAATTGGCACTATGTCTTTAGTCTGCATTTTTTCTTTTTGACATCAGGACCCAGACTCATACATTGACATGCATTCAAAGCTTTTGGAAATCAATGGCTGGTTTATAGATGATTCAGATATGCTCTTCAGTCGGACCATGCTGTTTGCACAATTTTGTGAACAGCCCTATTTGTACTGCCATTTATCCTTGTGTTTCAAATACTCGAACAGGTTTGTTGTTTTTCCCTTCAAAGAAACCACCTCAATTTGACATAAATTAAAAAAACGCCTGAATTTGTAAATGGTCTGCTTGTTTAAAGTCAAAGTAGGACAGATTTCCTAGCTTGTTTGGGGACCAACTTGTCTGCTTTTTTGCCAAAATCATAGGTTTTGGCTATATTCATAATGTTGTTGCCTCTGCCAATAAACAAGTGGACGGACACTGAGCTTTTATCTATCTTATTCCATATGTGACATAATTGCAAGGTGTGTCAGCAACATGAACATGATTCCAATCTCAGTGTTTTAGTTTGTAGTTGAGTTACTTGCATAATTTAATTGTAGCTTAATTTTATTTAATTAATTTAACTTAATGCAGAAATATGTTTATCACATACAGTGCATCCGGAAAGTATTCACAGCGCAAAAGTTTTCCACATTTTGTTACGTTATAGCCTTATTCCAAAATGGATTAAATTAATTTTTTTCCACAGAATTCTACACACAACACCCCATAATGACAAGGTGAAAAAAGTTTACTTGAGATTTTTGCAAATTTATTAAAAATAAAAAAATTGAGAAATCACATGTACATAAGTATTCACAGCCTTTGCCATGAAGCTCAAAATTGAGCTCAGGTGCATCCTGTTTCCCCTGATTAATTGGAGTCCAGTTGATTGGACATGATTTGGAAAGGCACACACCTGTCTATACAAGGTCCCACAGTTGACAGTTCATGTCAGAGCACAAACCAAGCATGAAGTCAAAGGAATTGTCTGTAGACCTCCGAAACAGGATTGTCTCGAGGCACAAATCTGGGGAAGGTTGCAGAAAAATTTCTGCTGCTTTGAAGGTCCCAATGAGCACAGTGGCCTCCATCATCCGTAAGTGGAAGAAGTTCGAAGACACCAGGACTCTTCCTAGAGCTGGCCGGCCATCTAAACTGAGTGATCAGGGGAGAAGGGCCTTAGTCAGGGAGGTGACCAAGAACCTGATGGTCACTCTGTCAGAGGTGCAGAGGTCCTCTGTGGAGAGAGGAGAACCTTCCAGAAGGACAACATTCTCTGCAGCAATCCACCAATCAGACCTGTATGGTAGAGTGGCCAGATGGAAGCCACTCCTTAGTAAAAGGCACATGGCAGCCCACCTGGAGTTTGCCAAAAGGCACCTGAAGGACTCTCAGACCATGAGAAAGAAAATTCTCTGGTCTGATGAGACAAAGACTGAACACTTTGGTGTGAATACCAGGCGTCACGTTTGGAGGAAACCAGGCACTGCTCACCACCAGGCCAATAACATCACTACAGTGAAGCATGGTGGTGGCAGCATCATGTTGTAGGGATGTTTTTCAGGGACTGGGAGACTAGTCAGGATAAAGGGAAAGATGACTGCAGCAATGTACAGAAACATCCTGGATAAAAACCTGCTCCAGAGCGATCTTGACCTCAGACTGGGGCGACGGTTCATCTTTCAGCAGGACAACAACCCTAAGCACAAAGCCAAGATATCAAAGGAGTGGCTTCAGGACAACTCTGTGAATGTCCTTGAGTGGCCCAGCCAGAGCCCAGACTTGAATCCGATTGAACATCTCTGGAGAGATCTTAATATGGCTGTGCACCGACGCTTCCCTTCCAATCTGATGGAGCTTGAGAGGTGCTACAAAGAGGAATGGGTGAAACTGGCCAAGGATAGGTATGCCAAGCTTGTGGCATCATATTCAAAAAGACTTGAGGCTGTAATTGCTGCTAAAAGTGCAAAGTATTGAGCAAAGGCTGTGAATGCTTATGTACATGTGATTTCTCAGTTTTTTTTATTTTTAATAAATCTGCAAAAACCTCAAGTAAACTTGTTTCATGTTGTCATTATGGGGTGTTGTGTGTAGAATTCTGAGGAAAAAATGAATTTAATCCATTTTGGAATAAGGCTGTAACATATCAAAATGTGGAAAAAGTGATGCAGTGTGAATACTTTCCGGATGCACTGTAAATGACTTGTTGCAATAATGATAAAAATGCAATCAATCTTTCAGCATTTTAGGTACCTTTATGGCAGGGTGTTTGCATTTTTACTCCTTTACTTTCATCCAGTTTACCACAAACAAAGAACAGTTAGAAAAGGATAGATCAATCTAGCTTCTTGGCTCACGAATAACAACAAGATAGTCACACTGATTTAAGCTCTCATATAAAAATTATATTTATTTGCATCAATCAATAAGCAGTTTCCCAGACAGTCAAGTTCCTTAGTTAGAAATTATATATCCTTAATTGAAAAACAAACAAACAAAAAAAAGATATCTTGGTTTTTTACAAATATGTCAGAAAAGCAATAATTGATCTAAACGTGAATGTGTGTCAGAAAAAGCAACAACTGAACTGAGAGAACTTTTTTTGAAACCGCCCTCCTCATTTCACACACACGAAACACCTGTCACACTTGTTTTCATTTCCATTACCTTAGCACTTTAAGTTCACTCAAAACATACAGAAAGTGCTACGGAATCATTATTACAAGCTCAAAGCTATGTCAGAGCTTTAAAAATCAGAAGGCAACCTTTTCAGGTGGATGTCTGTAACAGCCGAACATTTAAGGTTAATGTTAAATTTAAACTTAATTTGAGTAGATACAGGCTTCACACAGATAATGGAAGATTTTGCTTTACTTCCTATAAGCTAACAAGTTAATGGAATGACCTTAATTCTCTGGTATATTTCTGCATTTAGATAATCGTATGCCCTCAATTTTTAGTTAGACAGTCATAAAGAAACATGAATTGTTAGACAGAAAGGCATTAAGGGTAAATAGTTTTCTGACCGTATGTACACACTGTATGTTAAACATAGGTCTTAGTGTATTTGATAATTAGAAAATTTAAGAAATGTAACCTAGACATGCAAGCCTTAAGAGAACATCATATACATTCAGTTTTTCTTATTTTGTCTGTGTTACCATCTTTCTCCTTATTTTGTATGCAAACTATGCTTTGAATTTTATTAGAACTTTTAAAATGGAGACACTTGGACTGTGGAGTTCTCTGTGCATGAGTCATACTAACTGCTGGAAACCTTTCTGGTAGCTGCATTTTGTACCATTTAAAAAAATTTGGAAATCCTTGACAAGCGCACCTACAATGTCATCATGTCAAGTCTGTGTTCAGAGAAATGCCTGTAAGCTCCTCTGAAAATGATCATATAATTATAAAAGAGTCCACTGAAAAACTGTATTGACGTTCAAAAAGTTTCCACACTTTTTTTAACTCTATTCATTAAGAATTTCAAAATCAAATTACATCACTTTTCTACATAGTCATCTTCCTTTGCGATGCAATTGTCCCAGTGTCATACCAACCTTTTAATGACATCAGCAAAGAATGGCATCAATTCCAGGGTTCTTCCTTCATCCCCCATTGTCGACGAGGCTGTAGCTGGACGTCTGGGGCACTCTACATTCATCACACTAGTACGGCCATTTTTTGAACATTTCAATCCACTCATAGACGACTCTACAAGAGAGAACTTTATCCCCAAACTGAGCACACATGTGGAGATGAATTTGTGCTCCCGGCACAACTTCTTCCCAAAAACAAGCGCATGACAGAACGTTGTTCCTCTTTGGTGCAATTTATAAGTTTCACAGTGATCTTCACCACAGGGTGACAACTCTTATACTAAACTGCAAGGTCAGACACGACCAATTACTATTTCTTCACCGTTTCTAACAAAAATATAAAAGTGCAGGAACTTTTTGAACATCCCTCGTATATTATATTATACAGTCAAATAAAGAAGTTTGGGAACCCCTCTTAATTCTTTGGATTTTTGTTTATCATTGGCTGAGCTTTCAAAGTAGCAACTTCCTTTTAATATATGATATGCCTTATGGAAACAGTAGTATTTCAGCAGTGACATTAAGTTTATTGGATTAACAGAAAATATGCAATATGCATCATAACAAAATTAGACAGGTGCATAAATTTGGGCCCCCCAACAGAGATATTACATCAATACTTAGTTGAGCCTCCTTTTGCAAATATAACAGTCTCTAGACACCTCCTATAGCCTTTGATGAGTGTCTGGATTCTGGATGGAGGTTTTTTGACCATTCTTCCATACAAAATCTCTCTAGTTCAGTTACATTTGATGGCTGCCGAGCATGGACAGCCTGCTTCAAATCATCCCATAGATTTTTGATAATATTCAAGTCAGGGGACTGTGAAGGCCATTCCAGAACATTGTACTTCTCCCTCTGCATGAATGCCTTTGTAGATTTTGAACTCTGTTTTGGGGCATTGTCTTGTTAATTCTTTGCATTTATATAGTGCTTTTCTCACTACTCAAAGCGCTCAGCAATTGCAGGTTAAGGGCCTTGCTCAAGGGCCCAACAGAGCAGAGTCCCTATTGGCATTTACGGGATTCAAATCGGAAACCTTCCGATTGTTGGAATATCCAACCCCTGCGTAACTTCAACTTTGTGACTGATGCTTAAACATTATCCTGAAGAATTTGTTGATATTGGGTTTAATTCATCCAACCCTCGACTTTAACAAGGCCCCAGTCCCTGAACTAGCCACACAGCCCCACAGCATGATTGAACCTCCACCAAATTTGACAATAGGTAGCAGGTGTTTTTCTTGGAATGCAGTGTTCTTCTTCCGCCATGCAAAGCACTTTTTGTTATGACCACATAACTCAATTTTTGTCTCATCAGTACAAAGCACTTTGTTCTAAAATGAATCTGGCTTGTCTAAATGAGCATTTGCATACAATCAAGCGACTCTGTTTGTGGCATGAGTGCAGAAAGGGCTTCTTTCTCATCACCTTTCCATACAGATGTTCTTTGTGCAAATTGCGCTGAATTGTAGAACAATGTATAGATACCTGCGGTGGGCTGGCGCCCTGCCCGGGGTTTGTTTCCTGCCTTGCACCCTGTGTTGGCTGGGATTGGCTCCGGCAGACCCCCGTGACCATGTAGTTAGGATATAGCGGGTTGGATAATGGATGGATAGGTGGATGGATGTACAGATACACCATCTGCAGCAAGATGTTCTTGCAGGTCTTTGGAGGTGATCTGTGGGTTTTCTGTAACCATTCTCACAATCCTGCGCATATGCCGCTCCTGAATTTTTCTTGGCCTGCCAGACCTGGGTTTAACAGTAACTGTGCCTGTGGCCTTCCATTTCCTGATTACATTCCTTACAGTTGAAAGTGACAGTTTAAACCTCTGGGATAGCTTTTTGTAGCCTTCCCCTAAACCATGATACTGAACAATCTTTGTTTTCAGATCTTTTGAGGTGTTGCGTTGAGGATCCCATGCTGTCATTCTTCAGAGGAGAGTCAAAGAGAAGCACAACTTGCAATTGACCACCTTAAATACGTTTTCTTATGATTGGACACACCTGTCTATGAAGTTCAAGGATTAACGAGCTAATCCAACCAATTTGGTGTTGCAAGTAATCAGTATTGAGCAGTTACATGCATTCAAATCAGCAAAATTTCAAGGGTACCCAAATTTTTGCACAGCCAGTTTTTCACATTTGATTTAATTTCATACAACTAAATACAGCTTCACTAAAAATCTTTGTTCAGAAAACACCCCTGTACTCAGATGTTCCTAGGAAATGAAAGACATACCACTGTTATCTTTTTTGTTGAAAGTATAGTAAATTATTATGCAGGCTGAGAGGGGTTCCCAAACTTTTTCATATGAAAAGTATTATACAGTATTATACTAGGGGGCTTACCCCCTGCTCGCTTCGCTCGCCAACCCCCCCTTGCCTGCACTATGCACCAGCCACTTCGCGTCTCTGCCACTCGTATAGTGAAGAGGGGGCTGAATGCACCCCAAGGAGACATGTTCACTCCTCCGAAACTCCCTCTTAAACGGTGATACAATGGGAAACAAATAAGCCCGATTTAAAGCGTGACATAAAAACGTCACATAAAATCATTGCACTTTTAGGCTTAGGATTTTATATACAGTGCATCCGGAAAGTATTCACAGCGCATCACTTTTTTTTAATGACAACATGAAAAAAGTTTACTTGAGATTTTTGCATATTTATTAAAAATAAAAAAAACTGAGAAATCACATGTACATAAGTATTCACAGCCTTTGCTCAATACTTTGTCGATGCACCTTTGGCAGCAATTACAGCCTGAAGTCTTTTTGAATATGACACAAGCTTGGCACACCTATCCTTGGCCAGTTTTGCCCACTCCTCTTTGCAGCACCTCTCAAGCTCCATCAGGTTGGATGGGAAGCATCAGTGCACAGCCATTTTAAGATCTCTCCAGAGATGTTCAATCGGATTCAAGTCTGGGCTCTGGCTGGGCTACTCAAGGACATTCACAGAGTTGTCCTGAAGCCACTTCTTTGATATCTTGGCTGTGTGCTTAGGGTCGCCCCACTCTGAGGTCAAAAGAGCTCTGGAGCAGGTTTTCATTCAGGATGTCTCTGAACATTGCTGCAGTCATCTTTCCCTTTATCCTGACTAGTCTCCCAGTCCCTGCCGCTGAAAAACATCCCCACAGCATGATGCTGCCACCACCATGCTTCACTGTAGGGATGATATTGGCCTGGTGATGAGCGGTACCTGGTTTCCTCCAAACGTGACGCCTGGAATTCACACCAAAGAATTCAATCTTTGTCTCACCAGACCAGAGAATTTTCTTTCTCATGGTCTGAGAGTCCTTCAGGTGCCTTTTGTCAAACTCCAGGCGGGCTGCCATGTGCCTTTTACTAAGGAGTGGCTTCCGTCTGGCCACTCTACTATACAGGCTTGATTAGTGGATTGCTGCAGAGATGGTTGTCCTTCTGGAAGGTTCTCCTCTCTCCACAGTGGACCTCTGGAGCTCTGACAGAGTGACCATCAGGTTCTTGGTCACCTCCCTGACTAAGGGCCTTCTCCCCCGATCGCTCAGTTTAGATGGCCGGCCAGCTCTAGGAAGAGTCCTGGTGGTTTCGAACTTCTTCCATTTACGGATGATGGAGGCCAATGTGCTCATTGGGACCTTCAAAGCAGCACAAATTTTTCTGTAACCTTCCCCAGATTTGTGCCTCGAGACAATCCTGTCTCGGAGGTCTACAGACAATTCCTTTGACTTCATGCTTGGTTTGTGCTCTGACATGAACTGTCAACTGTGGGACCTTATATAGACAGGTGTGTGCCTTTCCAAATCATGTCCAATCAACTGAATTTACCACAGGTGGACTCCAGTTAAGCTGCAGAAACATCTCAAGGATGAACAGGGGAAACAAGATGCACCTGAGCTCAATTTTGAGCTTCATGGCAAAGGCTGTGAATACTTATGTACATGTGCTTTCTCAATTTTTTTATTTTTAAAAAATTTGCAAAAACCTCAAGTAAACTTTGTTTACGTTGTCATTATGGGGTGTTGTGTGTAGAATTCTGAGGGAAAAAATGAATTTAATCCATTTTGGAATAAGGCTGTAACATAACAAAATGTGGAAAAAGTGATGAGCTGTGAATACTTTCCGGATGCACTGTATATATATTATATTATATTATATTATATTATATTATATTATATTATATTATATTATATTATATTATATTATCCACAGTACCCATCAAAGACAGGTAATAGAACAATTTAAAAATATTTTCTATCTCTTGCCCTATGTGTATCTTCAGAACCCTGCCTCTGTGTTTGCTTATGTGAACGTCTCTTCACTGGCGCTCCTTATTTCAATTGTGTTCCCGTAAAGCCTGTTTCTGAGTGTCTGGTGAGACTTTTGAGGTTCCTACCTCACCTCCTGTTCGGTTTTATACTTGCCATCTTTGAAGGTGGCTCTCAGTGTGCGCCTTCAATCCTCCTCAAGCATCTCACATTCACACTTCCTCTTTTGTCAAGTCATCATAGTCAAACTGACCAATCAGATTGCTCTGGGCACACAAAACCAGTGATTCATTAACTTTTTACATTTACTTTTTTTTGCTTGGCAGATGCTTTTATCCAAAGTGACTTATAAAAGACATAAACATAATTGAGTAACACTAGGCTAGGGCCTGTTTGCTCAGCAAGTGCAGAAGGACAGATAACAAAAGTTGATTGCTTCAAATGAAAATACAGGTACTCGTCGACGTACGACCTATGCAAGTTACGACTGTTCGACTTTATGACGTGTTCGACAGTTTCCCCCGCCAGTTGTTGGCAGCGCCAGTTTCCCGCACTCCCAAGTCTCGCTACGCAGCAGTAATAATATTCGCAGCAGTGTTGCCCCACGTGTGTTTGTGTCTTGTTGTTTTGGCAATTTTCGATAATAATATACCCCTAACATGTCTACCAAGAGGAAATTGTCTCTGTCCACTCCTCAGCCTGCCAAAAAGGAAAGAAAGGCCATTGATCTAGACACCTAAATGATGATAATAAAACAGTATGAAGGAGGAAAGAAAGTGAATGCGATCGCATGTGATATGAAGTTATCACACTGTATTGTGTCGACTATTTTAAAGGACAAAAATAGAATTCATGAAGCTGTGAAAGGTTCTGCACCTTTGCGATCAACAGTGATTACGAAGCAATGTACCGGGCCCATTCATGAAATGGAGAAATTGTTAAACATTTGGATGGAAGATCAGATTCAAAAGCAGACGCCATTAGGCCTCTTTACAGTACAGTCGAAGGCTAGAAGTCTGTTTGAGACTTTAAAGGAACGCGCCGGAGAAGACTACAGTCAAGAATTTGTGGCAAGTACTGGTTGGTTTAAGAGGTTTAAGAAAAGATTCCAGTTGAATAATGTTCGAGTGGCTGGAGAAACAGCGAGTGCGAATGAGGAAGGAGCTAGTAAGTTTGTCGATAGTTTCGATGAAATAATTAAGGATGAGGGTTATCTCGCAGAGCAGATTTTTAATGTGGATGAAACAGGGTTATATTGGAAGCAGATGCCAGGACGCAGTTACATCCACAAAGAAGCCAAAAGCATGCCAGGATTTAAAGCACACAAGGATAGATTGACTCTGCTGCTTGGCGGGAATATCGCAGGGTTCAAGCTGAAGCCCTTCTTAATTTATCATTCTGAAAATCCATGTGCATTTAAGAATGTGAACAAGCACACTTTGCCAGTTTATTATAGATCAAACTGTAATGCCTGGATGAACCAGGCTTTATTTGAGGATTGGTTCAGTAATTGTTTCATTCATCAAGTGCGTGAGTACTGTTTGGAGAGAGGAATTCCCTTCAAAATTTTACTGTTGCTCGATAATGTGCCTGGACATCCACGTCACTTAGCTGATCTCTATCCCAATGTGAAAGTGGTTTTTTTTTTGCCCCCAAACACTACTCCACTTATTCAACTGATGGACCAAGGTGTGATTGCTACATTAAAGGCAAACTATCTCAGAACCACCTTTGCCCAAGCCATAGCTGCTATAGATGCTGACTTGGAACTATCACTATGTGACTTTTGGAAACAGTATAATATTCTTAAGTGTATAAAGAATCTTGCTACCACATGGGACTCTGTGATGGAAAAGTGTATGAATGGCATACGGAAGAAGTGTGTTAAGTGTTATGTAAATACTTTTGCTGGATTTAACAGTGAACAAGAAATTGATGAGATTCATAAAGAAATAGTGAAACTGTCAAAAGACCTTTCATTGAAATGTGAAATGGAAGATGTTGAGGAATTGCTGGACCGGAAATCAGGTGATCTTACGAATGAAGAGCTGATAGAATTGGAAGAAGAAAGAGTGGCGGAAGAAGAAATAAGAGAACTGGAAAAAGACGAAGAGAAGGAGGCGCCACAACAAATGTTCACCACAAAGGGATTGTCAGAAGGTTTATCTCTACTGAGTAAACTCCTCGCCCATTTTGAAAAAATGGACCCAAATATTGAACGATTTGCAAGGATTGTACGGATGGCACGCAACACATTTCGTCCTTATTGCAAAATTTATAAAGAGAGAAAAACCCAAACAATTCAGACGAAGCTCACTATGTTTATGAAAACAGCAACTCCTCCCATCACCCCGTCCGCAGCCTCGCCTGGTGAAGGCGATATCGACAACCCTCAGCCAAGCACCAGTGGTGCCAGGAATTAGATGTACAATGATCCCTCGCTATATCGTGCTTCGACTTTCGTGGCTTCACTCCATCGCAGATTTTAAATGTAAGCATATCTAAATATATATCATGGATTTTTTGCTGGTTCGCGGATTTCTGCGGACAATGGGTCTTTTAATTTATGGCACAGTTGGTTTGTCCAGTTGATTTCATATAAGGGACGCTATTGGCAGATGGCTGAGAAGCTACCCAACCAGAGCACTAATTACGTATTAATAAAACTCCACAATGATATACGATATGCTTCCCACGCGGTGCTTCGCATACTTGAAAGCCCAAACAGCACGTATTGATTTTTGATTGTTTGCTTTTCTCTGTCTCTCTCACTCTCTCTGACATTCTCTGCTCCTGACAGAGGGGGTGTGAACAGAGGGGCTGTTCGCACACTGGCCTAGAGGATACGGATGCTCCTCTAAAAAATGCTGAAAGACAACCTTCACATTGCTCCCTTTCTTGCAGCTGCTTTGTCCGGCGGTGCTTCACATACTTAAAAGCCCGAACAGCCCTATTGATTTTTGATTGTTTGCTTTTCTCTCTGTCTGTTTCTCTCTCTCTCTCTCTCTGACGTTCTCTGCTCCTGACGCGCACTCATTTGAAGAGGAAGATATGTTTGCATTCTTTTAATTGTGAGACGGAACTGTCATCTCTGTCTTGTCATGGAGCACAGTTTAAACTTTTGACTACAGGGTGTTATTTCATGTCTAGAGGGGTCTAATAATGTTAAAAAACATATTTAGAAGGCAGTAAACAGGTTTTCCATGCTCTAACTGCGAAAATATTCGATTTATAAATAAAGAATCCCACTTCGCGGAAATTCATTTATCGCAGTAGAGTCTGGAATGGATTAACCGCGATAAACGAGGGTTTACTGTACAGTATTTCTTATTTTTGTATGTTTTCCACATATTAAACCAATTGTACTGTAGTATGCTGTGTTTGACTTAAAAAGTAAGAAAATGTTGATAAAACATTACTTTAAGATGATTACAATATCATTACCCAGTCTAATATTGTTACCTTAATTTAACATAGGCCGACTTACGTCCAGATCAACTTACAACCATTCAGTCGGAACCAATTGCGGTCATTGATGAGTACCTGTATGTAATAACTAATAAATTTACAATAATCGATAAAGCAACTACTATTATATATTAGATTATATTATAGTTGGTTAAAGAAGGTGTGGGGCGGCACGGTGGCACAGTGGTAGCACTGCAGCCTCACAGTAAGGAGTCCTGGGTTTGCTTCCCGGGTCCTCCCTGTGTGGAGTTTGCATGTTCTCCCCATGTCTATGTGGGTTTCCTCCGGGTGCTCTGGTTTCCTCCCACAGTCCAAAGACATGCAGGTGAGGTGCATTGGTGATCCTAAACTGTCCCTAGTGTGTTCTTGGTGTGTGGGTGTGTGTGTGTGTGTCCTACGGTGGGTTGGCACCGTGCCCGGGAGTTAGGATATAGTGGGTTGGATAATGACTGACTGACTGACTGACTGACTAAAGAAGGTGTTCTGAGGTTAAACCATATATAGCATTGGCTGATAGAAAGTGGAAAATAGCTCACAAAATGTGCATAATTGGAAATAATTTGTACATAGTATTGGTTACTGGAAAGTGTGGGTATAAACTGAATGAATGTCATCATACCAAGTCTGTGTTAAGAGGCATTCCTTCAAGCTCCTAAAAAAACAGACATACAATTGTAAAAGACCCTGCAAGTTCTGTGGCTTTTCTTCAGCTTTATGTAGTTATTTTTTAAATAGTGCAATGTACTGTATATGAAGAATGAAAGCTGTGATTAAAGGAAGTTAAATACTGTATATCATTTCTTTTGTACCATTCATTTCTTGTCTTAATATCCACGCTATGGTAACTAGGAAGGGATATGTTCAGGTTCAAGTATGAGCTATAATTCTAAAAAAACACACTCTCAGGAAGCATGTACCCATGTTTGGATACAACTGGTTCCTTGAGCAGGATTTCAGCCACATACTGAGTGTTATATTGTATAAAATCTACAAATTATTCTCTATATTTTTATTATTATATTTTGCTCAATCCCAACAAGATGAATTCGGATGTAGGAGGCATTATAATAAAAAGGCTTATCCTCTTCCCTTACACCTCACTTTTATAACAGTTGTTCACAGCATAGTGCTAAAATGGTTTTACAGCCTGGGAAAGGAAGACTGATCCATGCCTCAGGATATTGATTAATTTATGGATGGACATCTGGGACAACAATTTGGTTTACAGTCTGGGAAAAGATAGATTAGAGTTTGAGCAGAATTCATCCATCATATTGACAGCCAGCCAATCAAGTGCATGCAACAATGTGTTGTGAAACCATAGCATGAAACTTTATAATAAATATGCCTCATTTTGAAAGCAACGTCAGAAGAAGAAGAGAAACAGTGACGACAGAAGAGTGATGTAAGAGAAGAAAACAAAGACACGTATGACCAGTTTTCATCCAATCATCAATTAACAGCATTTTCATGAACATCAATTGCTAAATCAAACGCCACCCTGGGAAATTCATCCTTGACATCACTGATTCCTTGTCATCTCTACTTTTTTTTGTAAGCTTTTTCTAAAGACTATATATATATATATCCAGACTTTCCTATCAGTACCTATTTTCTATTATTCTTTGTCCCAGTGATATTATTATTATTCCTATAATAAATACCATGCTGCTTTTAACTTTCTATGCTTTGTCTTAATGTCTAGAGTGATTGAAGTAATAAGTTAGATTTCTTTGAGCACCTGGTGCAGCCGGAGATTTGCCATTACCTCTGTGCTGCGAGGTTTATTAAGGCTGCGAGTGAGAGCTCCACTCAATAGTAGGGAACAGTATGTAAAGTAAGGTATGCTTTGCTGATAAATGGTCTATAGTCAAGAGTTCTGAGCCTTTGTATGTTTAAATGTATTCTTGTAGACCAAAAGTAATATTTAGGTCTGAGATATCATTAAAACATTGTATGTTGTTCGTGCTGATAATAAGTAAGTCTCTTGAAGTGCTGAGTGGCAGGCTGTGTTATTCCTAAAGCACTTGTGTGGTTTAAACTGCTAAAGGTTAATCAGCATGTGTGTGTCATTCATGGGGCACTGTTGTAGTTAGGGTCTGTGTGTATGCGTAGAGCTACACTGCAAAACATTTTTTCTTAACAAGTAAAAATTTCTTATTTTAAGGTAATATATCGAATATTTTGCCCCCAAGAGATTAAAAATCTCATGTTGCAATGATACTTGCTAGATTATTTTTCTCAATTCAAGATAACTGGTCTTAAACTATCTGACTTAGATATAAAAGTGTAATTCCAAGACAATTTCGACTTAAAAAAAGCACAACTGTGAGAGAAAAGCCTGTTATCAACTACAGCGATGAGCATAGCAGGACATGTATTCTTATTTCAAGAACCAAAACTTTCTAGGTTTGTCTTGTTTTAAGAAATGAGTAAGACACAACCCCGAGACCTAAATTAAACTCTTTTTATTCCAGAAAGGTTTTAGAATACAACCTTGATTTTGTTAACAACTACGCCATTTCAGATTAACACTTGCCTAATTCAGTGGCCTTTCCCTGTAACTAGTATGATTTAACAGCTGGATTCCCTGCAAAGGGTAGTACTTTATTATATTCAAATGGTAATATTTTTCTTCAAATCAAAATGGTTTCCACATTTTAAAATAAATGACCATTGTATAAAAAATGTGTCTGGTGGTTTGATGCAAGAGTTTTTTCACTGTGTGAAATAAATGGCTTAATCCAAACAGTGTTGCTGGAATTTATTAACATAAAAAGAAAAGTTCAAGAATTTAGGAATCTTTTAAAGTTTTATATAGTTCAATGATATCCCCATGATAGATATACAAGAATATATATTTTGTTTTTCAGTCATATAGTCTCACTGAAATTAAAATTAACCAGCTTCATAGCATCAACAAAACGGGTGGATTTATCCAGGTTAGGGATTTTAATTTCAAATGGCAAAACATCTCTATCAAAGACACAGCATCATGAACTTGAAACTCCAAACAATATAATGTGTAGTGTTGATATGGTTCAAACTGCCTTGGGTTGGCACCCTGCCTGAGATTGGTTCCTGCCTTGTGCCCTGTGTTGGCTGGGATTAGCTCCAGCAGACCCCCGTGACCCTGTGTTCAGATTCAACGGGTTGAAAAATGAATGGATGGATGATATGGTTCAAAAGTCGTTTTAAACTCAAAGCCACAAACAAGCAGCAAATAAAACAATGAGTGCTGAGCGACTGTAGCTGTTATGTGATGTAATATACAGGATCCTTCCATTATTTTAGGAAAAAAAATTATTTGCATCAATGACATTGTTGAGTATATGAAAAGCTAACGGTATAATTAGTTTCCTTGCAGTGTCCAATTGTTTTTTGTTTGTTTTTTTTTTTTTTTTACAAAAACGTTTTTTTTTTCAAATATAATATCCAGAGCTGTTTTTGACCCCTTCTTTGTCATGTAATAGAACATACCTTTCTTTGAGCATGCGTAAACACGTTACCTGGAAAGCGTCCTTAGCTTTCCCGCGCATCAGATGTTACATTTCTAAACGTTCTCACCGTAAGGTTATTAATAACGTTACATACTGTAGATAGCTAAGATACGCTTTGCTCTTAGCAAAGTGGATTCACTTGACGAAGTCACACTGGAAATATTAAAAGGTAAGTTTCTAATTGACATTTACTGTTGCTGCAGTGCATTCTGTTTTTATGAATCCACAAGAATTCACCTGTCCACGTTGATACCTATAATCATTACGACACAAAACAGAAGTAGTGGGGCAAGCTAGTTTCGTGTAACCATTACATAAAATTTTAAAAATAAATGCAGGTGTTTATGTTATAAATATTTATTTTTTCATTTCCGGTTTTCACCTTTGCAATTCATCCAGCAAACACTGGCCTGAATTATAACTTCCATTGCACGCAGTTCTTGCATTCGAACATATTGGTCCATTTAGCACTTTTCTTGCCATTTTAGGCATTAATGAGTGGTTTGAGGCTGCACAGCAACACCTGACTCTTTTTATCGAGCGCCATCATTGTTAGATTTCATATATACAAAAAGTTATTATGAAATAAATGTTAGTTAAATGTTGTTGATTTATTTGTTAGTTATTTATTTAAAAAGTTGTTAAAGATGTTCTGATACAGACTTCTGCTTGCTTAAAAATAAATTGAAATGTATCTTTTAAAAATGTGCCAAGTTATAACTGTATTGCACTCGCCTCATGCTCTTACTGGTAGTAAAAGCGAACACGACCCAAGTCGCTTCTATTTGAGATACCTTTAAAGAAAAACTTAAAAATTTAGAGGCCAGTATTTTAAAATTATTTTTGATTTTGAGGTATCCACAATTGTAAACTTATTGCTTGAATATAAAAGATCGCTGTACTTGAAATTGCAATGGGAGCACCCATCCCCCTTAACTTCGTTATCAATACCATACATGAGCGTGTCATATAAATATATATATTCTAGAGCCAGCCCTGAGTGAGACGGTGCTCTTTATTAGGCTACTTTAATGGCACAGGTGAAGGCCTCAGTCTGAGTCAAATGTTAACGCCCTGCTAATTTTATACACTCACAAATTAAGTTAGTAAGTCGTATGTATCGTGTCCTTGATCAGGCAACACAGTAAATACACCTCTGTAGGATATCTCTACTTGCCTAAAACCTCAGTATGATATACTTGTTCAGAAAGGAAACAAAATGTAAAACATTTATAAAAAGGTATCATGATTTGCACTTGTACCATCTTTCAAGAAACTCTTAAACTTATAAAAATTTGTAAATTTAGCACTTAAAGCCTAAAACCTGAGTTGGAAATGACTGCCGGTAATTGTGCAGATGACGTCCAAATATGAATGAATTACTGGTCTTCTCTGTTGCTTTCAAGTTGCAAATGTTACAGAAGGTCTTCTAGGGACTCTTTCACATGAAGATCTGAACATTTCCTTCGAAAAAAACCTCATGGCCAGCAGTACATCAAGAGGTCAGCATTATTTATTTATTTATTTATTTTAAGAAATATTGTTGAGCAAACAATGTAGTTATTATTACTTTTGTTATGTTCTTTTTGTTGAGATTAAAGGCTTCTGTAGCAACTTTTATGTCAGAAGTGTCCATGTCCTGATGATATTTGAGATCAAGCAGGGGTGAAATATAAATGATAATAGGGAAAAGGAAGACGTTTATGATATGAAAGTGATGACAACATAAATATATATTTATAGATGTGGAAATTTGAAGAGTAGAAACTTGGGCTTTGTCTTTCTCAATTAAAATTTTCCATAATTCAATAAAAGCAGTTTGAAATGTCACCCAAGCACAGGACAGCTCATGCATCCATCAAGGCTGTTGCCCCAACATGTTCACCTCACCATATGAATCTTTGTGTAAACACATATTTATGTATGTTTGTAATTTATACAAAGTCTATATTAATTTACAACTGTTTTGATAAACTTTATCATGGTGCCAGAGAATGATAGTGTGTTACATGTTAATTAGCACACACAAGTAAGAATTTCACAGTACTCATGTAGCACTTATTTAGTTGAATACAACATATTGTGAAAATACTCCATATCAATAGATGACTGAGCACATACCATTTCTGTGTTTTATCAGGAAGTAAAGAAGATGACTACTATCTTGTTTTTAGTTACCAAAAAATTTTAACAATGAAAATATAAGTGGTCAGATATTTGAGCAATGCTGTCTTTGATTACTAATTTCATTTACCTTAAATAAAAGTAAATATTTCCATTTATGTCAGGCTTCATCAAATTTCATAATTCATAAACAGTTTATTGA
This sequence comes from Erpetoichthys calabaricus, assembly GCF_900747795.2. Lineage (NCBI taxonomy): Eukaryota > Metazoa > Chordata > Cladistia > Polypteriformes > Polypteridae > Erpetoichthys > Erpetoichthys calabaricus. Next base: position 194,368,993 of record NC_041395.2, read on the forward strand.
TAACTGGTGACTATTTTCAATGTCATTTTCCTGTATTTTTTTAACAAGAGCTGCAGTTTTCTGTGCAGCAAGATAACTTACAAGACAGCTGCACATCTCCCTCCTCTTCTGAAAGCAATACTCTAAAAAATGCCAGTCTTTCACCTACCCCTCAATCCAGTGAGCAAGGATGTTCCACAAAACTTTTAAGAGAAGCCAGCCTCTCTAAAATCATTCAACTACCATGCCTTGAATACATACTTCAAAGTGACAGTGAGTTGGAGCAGGTCAGAAAACACTGCAGCACATAGGGAAAGAGGAGCATTGTATTCTTTCAAAGGATCTGCGCTGTAGATTAATTAGAAATACAGTGACCAACATAGTGCCCATACTGAGGACAACAACAAGGGAAGACAAATATACCTCCAAACATGAAGTTTCTTCAATGGCAAAACGTATAGTCAAGTATTATCCAAAGCTATATGCAGCTGAAGATCAAAATTCATGGGTGAGTGTAAATAACTAGTTTTTATAGGGGATTTAGACTGAGCAGTCACACCTTGTATTCACTTGCACACTTTTTAAAAGAGTGTAATCTCATTACAGGAACCTGTGTTTATACAACTCCTGGAAAGGCTACAGAATATCTGCACACCTCAGAAGCGACAGGACTGTATGCCTCAAATAAATAAAGAGATGTCTCGGCATCACCATTGACAAGCATGCTGCTGAAGTCGAGAATTCAGGCGAGGCCGATTCCACTGCATCTTTGGGGAATTCTATTGCTTCAGCGATGCTTGTTAACGTGTCACCTTCTAGTCGTACCCAAGATGTTACAGCAGAGAAAGAATGTGAACCATCTGGTAAGTGCACAATAGAGATGGTCATATCCCATCTTAGTTCAGACTGTTTAGAAAACACAACTGATTTGATTATTCATTTATATATTTTTGCAGCTGTTGACAGCCACTAAATACAGGCCAGGCACTGTATTTAAAACACTACAGGACCTTTACAAAAAGCCAAAGCCAAATAAATTTGCAGTTACCCAGCTCCTTGATCATGAATTTAATGCACAGAGGTAATTTATAGATTATATGGGAGGCTTACCCATGCTTTAAAGAACTGGATCATGTAAGTACATAAAACACAGACATTTGACTGAAATATTTTTGAAAATGGTTTCTTAAAACAAAATATGTGCCGACTTAGAGTGCTCATTTTATAGGTAATGGATGAAATGCATTGTATTCTTAGTTGGAATAATCTTAACTACATCATAGAAGTTAAGAGCAGATGGACCAGTTTTTATGGAAAAGCACAGCTGTATGGAGTAATGAAGAAGATCCTGAAGCCTCCACATATGCACGATGATGGTAACATTTGTCATACATATTTAATTCACTCATTTTATAGTTAGTTATGCTCTTTACTCAGTGTTGCAGCATGATAGGCCTAAAAGAAAGTCAAATTGAAGTTGTTTAAAGTTATGATATTTTGCAGTTGATGCTCAAAGGGTTGCACTTTTTTTATGCCATTTTTTCCATAAAGATCAAGTCTATATTATAGTAAGCCAAACTTTGAGAAATTTTCATGCAAAATATTATTACTGCTCTCTTTGCCAGCAACTATTGGTTTGTGAATTCCAGGTTCCATTTTCTTCATTGTATTAGAAAGTTGTACTGTGTTATTTTGAAATAAATTTTTCCCTTTAATTATGTTTTTAAAAAGCCATGTATTAGCATTGTAAATAGTTTTGTCTAGCATCTTTTTAAGACACAACAGAATAATAAACTGATTGACACTACCCTTTATTAGGTATAAATAATGAAGGAATATTTTAAAGAATACTTAAAACTTTAAATATGATCTATGTAAGGTTCATTTCAATTGTTCGTTCATGTCCTAGAATATTAGTAAAAATAATACCAGACATCATATCATTTTTGTTATAAATCATTCTGAATTTAAAGCTTGCTGTATGTTGTTGTTTTCATTAAAAGGAGAATGTTTGAGTTATATTAGAACATAATGCGAAAGATATTTAATAAGATTTTTTTTTCATTAGTGAAAAATGCCATCGCCATGTTTAGAGCTCTGCCATCCATGTTTCCTTCACTTTCTCTATCCCCCAAAAAGCTGGGAAACAAAACATGAGGCATTAGTTCATGGCCTTAAGGTAAAACTTTGCATTTTTACATTGTTTAAAGGAAAAATAAAGACAGTTACTGAAATTCTATCCATCTTTGACTGGCAGCAATTTTCAGGGTTGTTTTTAATGTTAGCTACAGGAACAACACTGTACATTAAACGGTTTGATTAAAAGGGCTCAACAGAATATAACAATCTTCAATTTTTAGTGATTTCTTTGCTATTTCAATTACAAGCTGTGTATAACTGCTTCTGTTAAAATTAGCACATTAATTCAGTATTATAAATAAGTAAATGTATAATAAATCTGTATAGGACTACAGAGAATAAAATAAATTCAGCCTATTTTCTTTGTTGGTTTTTGTTTGTCTTGAAGACCTCCGAGAATCCTGATGCCTTTCTACAGCAAAGACTGACCACTGTCTAGCCCTGCCCTTATTGTGGACCAAGATAACTGCATGCTAGCTATTGGAAGTGAGCCTGTGACAACTTTCCCTCAAGAAATGTTGCAGGAAGGTATCATGTACCTTATGGCATACTATTATGCACTACATCTAACATATCCTAAGTGCATTGCCACTGTCCTCTCTGTAATTCAAACTGAAATATTACTGGACACAGTTTGAAGGGAAAATACAAATACAGTATGCTAGAAGAAAAATTGTGTGAGCCAAACGTAGAACAGGAAATGCATGTCTATGATGTACTGTATATAATTACCATAAAAGTTGAAAATCAATCAGATAAATTGTAAATAATTTGATATTTTGTGGATTTTAACATGTTAGGTTGTATTTTCTTTGTCCTGTTTTTTGGCAAAGTTACCACTATTAAAATTTTGTTTATGTAATTAAGTTTGTTATGCATTTCTGACTGTGACAAGATGAGACAGTCCTGAACTACAATGCACAATAATGATATGGATATGATGTTTGTGTTATATACAAGGTAATCTTCCTGTGCCAACTAATTTTCATGTGCTTATGTTTTTCTCTGTTTCTGTATTGTAAACACAGCAGTAGTGCTGTTGAATATTGATGTAATACTTAAAGAGCAATGCTAATGATTGTCTTTATTGTAAGTTATTTTATCTATTCAGGAAGCCAACATATATCAGGAAATTGTATATTAATTAAGTAGGAATGTAGGAATGAATTCCTAATTCAAACCTCTGCTAAAATATTTGGTTTCAATTTGAAATGAAGACCATCCTAAAATGAGAGCACTGTGCTACTCTTACCTTATTCTTTTGTAGGTGGACTTGAAATTTGTTGTATATATCATGCAAATATAGCTTAGTATGTGTTGAAATTAACTACTTTCAGGATTTTTTAAAAATCCAAGTCAATATATCTCACCCCATTGGCATATAATTTTGCTTATTTCAAACATTTAATTATTAATAATCGTATATTTTTTTCTTATTCTGTGATTTTTGTAAAATAATTTTCCTGTTTTAAGATATATGCTCTGAGATTAAATATTGGACTACCTATTTCAAGATGAGCTAACTTGTTTCAAGTAACAAGATTTTCTTTCTCCACTGGTATTTAGAATTTTCCACTTATATTATTGATTTATTCTCTTGTTCCTTGGCCTTCATTTTCCAGTGTGCTAAAATTAAGAATGCAAAACAACTGAATTAAAAATTATTTTCTAATATTCAGTGTATTTCCACCGTAGAAAGTCTAATATCAAGTAATTTGTTCTAAAAAACAGCATTTTCTACTTATTTCAAACCTTTGAACACCTATCAGAGCTTTCTTATTTCTAGACTGGAACTTATTTTAAGATTTCTTGGCAAGTAAAATTATCTTGCTGCATGGACAGATAATTTCACTAATATTAAGTCATTTTCTCCTGAAATGCAGTGTTTTTATCTTATTTCTAGGCTAAGTTTTTTTGCAGTGTATGTATCTGTGTGTTCATCATAAAGTGCAACAGTAGACCAACCCGATAACGAACTTGTAAGTAGAGGGAAATACTACGATAATACATTTTTGGCGCTGCGAGCAGAGTTACTGGAGTAATCATGTGTTGCATTTTTGTGTGTTTGGTTACATTTTTCAAAGACAGGGATGGATTGCCCATAGGCGGCGAATATGCTGTAATCGCATGCTGGCATACAGCCAGCACATGTCAGCGTGCATCAACAGCATTTCTAAAGTTTTTTAGGTGTAGGTTAGAATCAGCTGTTACAGCTGTGTTTTCTCCACTAAAAACAGAGGCAGCAGCAGCCACAACAGCAATGTTAACGGCAACGTTAAACGCAGCAGTAGCAGTGGCTATAGAGAGTGTAGAATAGGAGGCTGTTGTGCTTTCTCCGCGAAAGGCGGAGTCAACCGCAGCAGCTGCACTAGTCAAAGCTGCAGATAAGGCGTCTCTGCATAAAGTGGAGACAAAGGCGGCTAAAACAGAAAACCTGCACTTGTCTGCTGGTCAGACAGGTTGTATATGGTTAATTATTATAAAGCAAATAGATGAGAAAGCAAGAGAGATGAGAAATACCTGTTTAAAAAGTTGTGAGCAGCTAGCAGTACGCTTAGCGATGTATAAGGAGAATGCCATACAGATTAAGCAAAGACTGCTCGGTGTTAAAGCACGCACTTTAATTGCAGGATCTTTTGATCCTGAGAAACGGGAGAGAAATGCAGGAGAACTATTGCCCTTTAATTTGCGTCAGATTGCTGCACTCTCATATCTGCTTGCTGACAAGAGAGGCGCTTTTGTTAAAAGTAAAGACACGTTATGTTGCACACGGGAGTGCAGTTTATAGCAAAGCAGATTGCTGATGGGACAGGAGGCAATCGCTCAAGTATGATGCCAGTTGTGCTGGAAAAAACAGACAGAGGTGTTTTATGGTGGTGAACGTCTTGGTGAGAGCAGCTTGCCGCAGCAGAGAACAGCGGGGGCGGAGCAGTTTTCAGGTCTCAGCGAGGGGTGGAAAGAAAACCCCTGAGGCCAACATATGAAAGGTGGTCCCCTGCAACTGAGATAAGCGGTGTGACAGTGGAGACTTGCACAAACTGACAATTGTTTAAAGGGAAGGCACATTTTTTTAACTTTGATTTACATTTAAAACTGAAGTAACATTGATCCTGATAACTTCAAAGGTGAACAGCTGTTACAGGGTATAGGGCAGTGAAACGTTCAGCAATTAGCAGTAGCAATGAGCTGGTTATTGGGAGCACTCCTTTCAAAGCCCCTGTGTTGATTAGTGCTGCAGAGAAATCAATATTTACTGTATATTGGAGAGAAAGTGCACAAGGAAAGCTGCTATAATGTGAGGTCACTTTTATGTGGTAATGAAGGAAAGTATAAGTCACAATATGGTGTACATTCGTTTAGTGATGGACAGATGCAACAATTGATATGAAAAATGACATGTGGTAGTATAAAAAAACAGCCAATGCCAAACTGTAAGTGAAAGCAGAGGACTGAAAGAAAAGGAAAAGAGTAAGAATGGTTTCTTCCATTATTCTCTACTGCACTGCATTCTCTGTATAATTCTGATGTTTATCCAGTATTTAAAAATATGTTATACCTATAGTTAATCCATAATCTTTGGTAAAAGTAACCAGTGCTAAGATAAAATTTGATTTAGACATTGAATGTGGAGCAAATGGTGGGTGTGTATAGCCATTGCACACTGCAGGGCATGAGTTGAATAATGGGACTGAAAACTAAGTGAATTAAAGTAAAGAAACAGAGGAAATGAACGCAAAGCAAGTGTTTGTATATGAAAGCTTTTGAAGTTTATTTGAATTAAAAGTGAATTTGGAATGGCCATTTTAGCAGTTAGTTGGAATGAAATTATTTTTGGGTTTTCAATCAGCACATTTATATGGGGAATAAGAAAATGGAATGCAGTGGCTTACCATCCAGTTTCTAGTGCTCAGCATGTAGAACAAAGGGGTGGAAAACCTAGCTAGTAAGCTGAGTTGAAAGCTGTTTCTTTGATATTAAGAAGGACATACTGAAAGGCCTGTTGTGATTCACACTAACAACTAGGTAGTTTTTAGGGTCTTGTTACATGAGCACCAAAGCAGGAAGAAAGATAGGTGACACATATTTGTTAAGTCTGTCAGGTAGGTAAAGAGCTCTAGGAGTTATTGTGGAGCAGGGGCAGAAGGCAGACATTTTAATAAAATATGTGAGCACTCTCTCTCAATAAGAAATTTGTGTTATTTCAATCATTCCGGCTAGGTGGACAAGGTATGGCAAATTGCAGCACTGTTGATAATTATACCTGATAACAAGGTCTGGATTAATAGTCTAGGAAGAATAACATCTAGAAAATGAGAAACAGTGGCTGCTGGAAAAAAAAGACATCAGACCTGATTTGACTAAAAGCCAGGAAAATGCTTTTTTGCATCTATTTCTATAGACTTTATTCAAACCGGAATGAACTGTTTATTTTGAACTGAATTTGTGTGCAACAAACTTTTTAAACTAGGATCTGAAGCAAGCATCTGAATCCTGCTGAAAGAGGCCATGGGACTGCATCACCATCATTGTCAAGCACTGGACAGAAGACAAGACAACTGGACACTGAGAGACAAAAGCTAAGTGTTCTTTTCCATAAGCACATAACATGGGATGTACTGCATGCAGATGGAAACTGGTTTCTAAGGGCAAGAAAGGACAGTTTAGAACACATTTTTAGGGATTTTTAGGGCCCAAACGGAGGACAATGAACAAGACAACTAAAAAAACGCTAAGGGAATCACTTTGTTCAAAAGGCCTAGACAGATAGATTATACCTTATTTAGCATTTTTTTTTTTTGTAGTCTGTATATTGACATGTGGGCGGCACGGTGGCGCAGTGGGTAGCGCTGCTGCCTCGCAGTTGGGAGACCTGGGGACCTGGGTTCGCTTCCCGGGTCTTCCCTGCGTGGAGTTTGCATGTTCTCCCCGTGTCTGCGTGGGTTTCCTCCGGGCGCTCCGGTTTCCTCACACAGTCCAAAGACATGCAGGTTAGGTGGATTGGCAATTCTAAATTGGCCCTAGTGTGTGCTTGGTGTGTGGGTGTGTTTGTGTGTGTCCTACGGTGGGTTGGCACCGTGCCCGGGATTGGTTCCTGCCTTGTGCCCTGTGTTGGCTGGGATTGGCTCCAGCAGATCCCCGTGACCCTGTGTTCGGATCCAGCGGGTTGGAAAATGGATGGATGGATGGATATTGACACGTATAGCCCACTATGCTAAACCTGGTGATTTAAAGTGATGTCCATTCTGGGGTGGGTTAAATGTCAATATAATGTCTTGTGTTTTAATGGTAACTTTGAAACAGGCTATTTCCCTCCATCTTTTTGAAGCCTATTAGTTGGGGGCCATGGATATTTTCTGTGCTTTGTGGGTGTAGGTGTAAAGGGGCATGAGTGGAAGGCTAGTGGTGGAAAAGCAGTAAAAAGGATTGTAATGTGCTAAGTGAATACAAAGAGGGGGATAAATATAATGCTGGATACCCTAAGGACTATAATCTTAGTCACTCAGAGGCAAAAAAAAACTGAAAAAAAAAAGAAAAACTGGTGAGGAAGGCAAGCTCTATTGTTGGCATGGAGCTGGACAGTTTAACATCTGTGGCAGAGCGAAGGGCGCACAGCAGGCTCCTATCAATTATGGAGAATCCACTGCATCCACTTAATAGTATCATCTCCAGACAGAACAGCAGCTTCAGCGACAGACTGCTGTCACTGTCCTGCTCCACTGACAGATTGAGGAGATCGTTTCTCCCCCAAACTATGCGACTCTTTAATTCCACCCAGAGGAGTAAACGTTAACATTCAACATTATACATAGTTATTGTCTGTTTTTCTGTTTTTCACCTGCATTGTTATCATTCTTTAATTTAATATTATTTATTGTATCAGTATGCTGCTGCTGAAAAATGTGAATTTCCCATTGGGATTAATAAAGTATCTATCTATCTATCTATCTATCTATCTATCTATCTATCTATCTATCTATCTATCTATCTATCTATCTATCTATCTATCTATCTATCTATCTATCTATCTATCTATCTATCTATCTAAGAGGCTGCACTGCAGGGAGCTGCACAACAGGATCTGTGACTGTGGAAGTGATGCTCCAGCAAAAAAGCAGTTAACGTTCCTCTGGTGGTCCTCCAAAGATTTGTGCTCAGGGTGCACTATAACCTTTGCTATATTTGAAGGGGTGTCAAATGGCACTGAGTTCTGCGATTCCATCAGGCTAGTCCCACTCTAACTACAGCTGAGCTAACCACCACGCCACAAACCACCTCATACCTGGTTTGCCTTTTATGGCTAACATAGTTAGGAACTGAGGGAAGTGCATGTGTCAGAGGGAACAATAAAAACCAGGAATAGAACATAAGGAATTGGACATTACAGCTAAATTAACTGGATATATTTCAGCTTCAAATTCTATATTAGAATGTTAGATTTGCTGTTTTGTTAATGTAATTATTTAGTGAGTAAATTGGTCCAATAATGTGTGCTACAAAAATAATAAGGTAAAGAAAGGTTGAACAAAATTTAGAACAACTAAGTTTTAGAGAAGATTTTGGGCATTTTGACAAACTGGTAACTTACATTGTATAAAACAGAGTTCAGAATTGTGAAGTTTATCATAGAGAATTTATATGAAACTATGGAAATGTAATATAATGTACAATGTAGTAGGTAATAGTTAATTTTTACTTTTTGAATGGGAAAGTGATCACATTAGAGAAGGACACTAAGAAATTGAAGGAGGCATTTAATATAAACACCAAGTAGTGGAATAAGTCAAATGGATCTAAAAATATTTTTAGTGCTCAAGTAGGAGAACAGGAGAGGGTGTCCGCCTATTGGGTGCAGATTCCAGTGGTGATCCGTTGGATAGGAAGACACTTGATGCCCCATACAGGTTGTCCCAATTTATTCTGGCTAGAATTGGGGGCAGTCGAACCTCTCTACTGATTGAATAAATTGAGTAGGGGAAATTACTTTGGTTTATTTGATAGTTGGGATGATGGCCTCATTTGAGGAAACTTGCTCCTTCCTAGGACCATGTATTTAGTTATCAGATGCAAAGACATTATAAAAACATTTCTGTTGTTTGTATAGCAACTCCAATTGTAGATTAAATAGATGGTCTTGTGTTTAGGGGACCAGGGGTGGAGTAAATAGCTAAAATTGTTTTAAGTCAAACAAAGTAATGTGGCAAACACTAATTTGGAATTGACACACCACTTGAACTTGGTGTTTATGATTTAGGCAATTCAGCTTCCATCTTGCATACAACATCTCAGTCACTTGAATAAATAAAGACAAGAGCTGCTGAAATAACAGAACACATGAGTTACTAGAGTCAACTAGCCAAGGATTCAGAATGCTTATGGAATTATTATGAAATGACAATGGCAAATTTTGCAGTATCTGATGGGATCCTAGCATAAGAACTGTATCTGCTGATAAATTTTTCTTTTTCTGCTAATTGTAGGAGCTGTGAAGTACTTTAAATGTCCTTGGTGAGCCAAATCTGCTTGAGGGGCTGAGCACTTGGGCAGTAGGAGGCAACTGGAAGGGCATCGGAACAAACTACCAACCTGGACGGCCAAGGGCTTGAAGGACTCAGAGTTCATCTTTAGTTTGTCAGACCAAAATAGGGGTGGAGTGTTATGATGTATAAAATCTACAAATTATTCTCTATATTTTTATTATTATATTTTGCTCAGTCCCAACAAGACGAATTCAGATGTAGGAGACATTATAATAAAAAGGCATATCCTCTTCCCATACACCTCACTTTTATAACAGTTGTTCACTGCATAGTGCTAAAATGGTTTTACAACCTGGGAAAGGAAGACTGAGCCATGCCTCAGGATATTGATTAATTTATGGATGGACATCTGGGACAACAATTTGGTTTACAGTCTAGGAAAAGATAGATTAAAGAGTTTGAGCAAAATTCATCCATCATATTGACAGCCAGCCAATCAGGTGCATGCAACAATCATGTGTAGTGAAACCATGGCATGAAACTTTATAATAAATATTCCTTATTTTGAAAGCAACATCAGAAGAAGAAGAGAAACAGCGACGACAGAAGAGTGACGTCAGAGAAGAAAACAAACACACGTGTGACCAGTTTTCATCCGATCGTCAGTTAACAGCATTTTCATGAACATCAATTGCTAAATCAAACGCTGCCCTGGGAAATTCATCCTTGACATCACTGATTTCTTGTCATCTGTACTTTTTTTCATAAGCTTTTTCTAAACATTACATATATATATCCAGACTTTCCTATCACTACCTATTTCTATTATTCTTGGTTCCAATGGTATTATTACCGTATTTACTCGTGTACCACGTGCCCTTGTGTAACCCTAATTTTTACAAAGAAAATCACAAAAAAAAATTTCCCCATGTACATCGCGCGTTGTGATTGTATAGGAAGAGTTATGGGCACTTTTTCCGTGAAATGCCCTTCTGTTTTTGTTGCATGACGAAAGAGCGAGAGAGGGAGAGAGCATGAGCGTGCGTGAGAGAGAGTGTGAGCAAGCGCGAGAGAGAGCACGTGCAAGCGAGCGCGAAAGAGAGAGAAAGAGAGAGTGTGCACGAACGAGCAAGAGAGAGAGAGAGCATGCACGAGCTAGAGAGCGCACACGAGCTAGAGAGTGCGCACGAGAGAGAGAGAGAGCAAGAGAGAGACAGAGAAAGCGCGAGCGAACGAGGAAGAGAAAGAGAGAGCACGCGCAAGCAAGAGAGCCCAAGCAGAAGAAGTAAACATTACAGAAAAAAATTTCCTCGTGTATGACGTGCATCTAATTTTCTAATGCTAATTTTCGGGAAAAATTGTGCGCGTGGTACACGGGTAAATACGGTATTATTCCTGTAATAAATACCATGCTGCTTTTAACTTTCTATGCTTTGTCTTAATGTCTAGAGTGATTGAAGTAATAAGTTAGATTTTTTTGAGCACCTGGTACAGCCGAAGATTTGCCATTACCTCTGTGCTGTGAGGTTTATTAAGGCTGCGAGTAAGAGCTCCACTCAATAGTAGGGAACAGTACGTAAAGTAAGGTATTCTTGGCTGATAAATGACCTTTAGTCAAGAGTGCTGAGGCTTTGTATGTTTAAATGTATTCTTGTAGACCAAAAAGTAATATTTAGGTCTGAGATATCATTAAAACATTGTATGTTGTTTGTGCAGATGATAAGTCTCTTGAAGTGCTGAGTGACAGGCTGTGTTATTCCTAAAGCACTTTTGTGGTTTATAGTGCTAAAGGTTAATCAGTGTGTGCGTGTGTCTGTGTGTCATTCATGGGGCACTGTTGTGGTTAGGTCTGTGTGTATGCGTATAGCTATGTATGTGTGTGTTCATCTTAAAGTGCAACAGTAGACCAACCTGATAACAAACTTGATGAGTACACTTACCCTTGAAGAAAACAGGTAAAGGGTAAGTAGAGGGTAATACTATGATAATACACAGAGCCAGTTGCTTTAATGCTAACAAAGGAGAGACCAACCAAAATATGAGGTGGTTGCAAATTATTTCATGGACCTCCTTGGCTGAGTAAATTTAATAGACTTGGTGTCTACCTACAACTGGAAGGGGAGATGACTTTCCTTGAAGTTGTAAGTCAGCAATATTGAAGATAGGTTTCAAAGAAAGAGAAATGTGTAGCAAGCTGCTGGAGAAATAATGGGATGATCTTGCTTGTGACCAAATTTTATAAAAGACGTACTTAAAGGGGGTGGCACAGTAGAGCAGTGGCAGTGATACTGCCTCAGGAGATCAGGGTTCTCATCCTGGGACCTCCCTGCATGGAGTTTCATGTTCTTCCCATGTCTGAGTGGGTTCCTCTCTCTGCCCAAGGGCATGTAGGTTAAGGTGAAGTGGCCCTAGTGTGTGTTTGGTGTGTGGATATGTGTGTGTGTGTTCACCATGCAATGGACTCTGGCCCTATCCACGGTTTGTTCCTGCCTTGCACCCTGTGCTAGCAGGGATATGGTCCAGCACCCTGGTGGATTAAGATGGTTAGAAATGTCATGTACATCCATACAAGATAAGTACAAGAAAGTGGGTCATTAAAAAGAAATGCTAGCAATTTGGTGAATTAAATTAAAAACAAGTTATCACTTCAGAAGTTATGTAAATTAGCATTTTTGTAGAGAATTTGCTAAATGTAAAATTCTGGCATGTGACATCCATAATAATACAGTTCTGAGTACAGCAGCATTGCTTCAGTGAACTGGGGGCTACCCCTCCAAACACTTGCCAGAATTAATGACAGTTTTCTTAAAATTAAAAAAAATTGCAACAAAAACATGCTAATCAACTTAGAAGAAAAAAAGGAAAATGTGAGGCACTTAAAAATGAATGGTTAAGGTTTTGGCAAGCCATTCCTGAAGGGAATAATAAAGAGAAAACTGTGAAATTGTCATAGTCATCTTTTCCAACTATTGTAAAATTAAAACTCTTCTGATACCACTGTGTACAATAAAGTGATTTCTGAAAAGGAAAAAGCATTTTGTGTATACAAAATAAGAGAAATAATGTGCTTAAATGAGAACAACGCCCATAAATTTGGTCTAAAATGCATATATTACCTTCCTTTATGTACTGGCCAGACTTTTAGTAAGATGTATCCTTTTATCATTAATGAAAATGGGAGACAATTTATCCCAAAAAGAAGAAGATATGATACAAATGATGAAATATATGTGTTAATTAAGTGTTACGATGTAACAATGTTAAAAAAAAATGTTTTTTTAATTATTGTCATATGAGACAAAGTTACACTGGCATCATGGTTGGGATGGTGGATGCACTCTTACTCAGCTGGATGGTTACTATAATGAATGGACAGTGAGAGACTGCCTGGGACAAGTGTTTTCCCAGTATTTAGGATGGTTGCTTCCTTTAGATCGTGCTTTCATGTGGACACCTACTGGGATGCATGGGAATGAAGTTGGATAAAATTTATCAGAGTTTGAATTGAGAAGAAGATAAAGGAAGAGTATTGTCTTGTAAAGAAGGAGGCCATAAAATGTATGTGAAAATGATTAAAGGAAATTTTTGGAAGTTGCATTCAGGGTTTGGGGTGTGGAATGCCCCCTACAGGTCAATGTATATATACAGTGGGTGCAAAAGTATTCAGTTCCCTTGAAAGTTATCATAATTTTCTTCATGACAAAAGATTTGTACATATATACATTCAGCATTTTTAATGTGAACTCACTGTAACAATACATTTCCAAAGTTAAAATATAACATTTTCTGTAAGTTTGACTAACTAGTAATTTTAATCAGATTCCAAGGTGAGGGATATCCCAAACTTCTACAGAGAATCAAATGCAAACTTTAGATGCAATGTCTTTGGTGAATAATATATTTGAACACCTTTCCAAAGAAAATAAATTTAAATACGTTGATTGATGTTTAAACATTTATTCATAATAAAGTATGTTCTGTGCTAAAAGAACATTTTTAATTGATTTTAATTAGAAACAGGTAACATTCCATACAGTCAAGACAAATTAAGAAATCAAAACAAAATTCAACCCCCGCCCAAGAGAAAGTGAGAAGAGCCAGCAACCGCAGCTACTCTATAAAAGGCACAAGAAAAGAAGAGTATCCTTTTCCCAAAAATGGAAGCTTATTCTAAAATGTTATTGATTAGATCCTACCATATTTTTAAAAAAGTTTTGAATGGATCCTCTAAGTGAGAATTAGATTTTTTTTCAATTTAAGGTCATCTGGGAGTACATAACACAGTTGTTAATGGGCTAGGAGTAATTGTGACACCAAGGCTGTCTGATAGACATGCAAAGATTTTTGTCCAAAATTTTGTTAATTTGGTACACATCCAATGAGGCTGGAGCTAGACTGCAACATTCACAGGTTGAATCTTGCCCTAGAAACATTTTGGACAATTTTAAACAAGATAAATGCGCTTGATAAAAGATTTTAAGTTGAATGACTGAATGCTTTGCACATCCTTGTATAGAGCTTGAATGTATTTTGTGCATGGCTACCTTCCACTCCTTTTCTGAAATATTGAGTGACAGATCCTTTCCCTAGTCTCCTCTGCGATCTTTGAAAGGAAGAGACTTTAAAATATTTTTATAAATTGTAGAGATGTTATCTGAGTCTTCAAAACTGATCAATAATTCTTCTGGAATAGAACATTGTGGAAGGTGAGGAAAATTGGGCAGGTTCTGTTTATCAAAGTTTCTAGCTTGAAAGTAGTGGAGAGATTGTGTTAATGAGAAGTTGTATTTGAAGCGTTAATTGTTTGAAGGATGCAAAGACATTATCTGTGTACAAGTATCTAAATGTTTTAATCACAGACATTTTCTAGACATTGTATAGTGTATATATTTGAGAGGGTGGAAAAATGTGGTTGTTATGTAGCGGTAAAATTGCTAAAAGCTTTTCTGTCTTAAAGTGCTTCCTACATTGGTTCCATATTCTGAGAGAATGAAGGATAACTGGATTTTTAGTGTAATGATGGTAGTTTGTATTAACTGGGGCACAGAGCAGGGAATATAAAAAAATACTGCAAGATTTTATTTCTATTGCGGACAAGGCTTATGGATATTCATCAATTTGTGTCAATGTCCAGGAGCCTCATGCATAAACGGTGCGTACACACAAAAATGTTGCATAAGCCTGTTTCCACGCTCACATTGCGATGTATAAAACCTAAACTTGACGTAAAGCCACGCACATTTTCACGGCAGCTAAATGCTTGGCGTACGCAAGTTCTCCGCTCGGGTTTGCAAACTGGCGGCACCCTGAGTCAAAGCAGTGCTTTTGTTCCATTGTGGTTTCCCTTTCTTTTTTAGATCCACATCCCTGACGCGGCTTTATCAAATACACTGAAATTAACCGCATACTGTTTATTAGTTTATGGCATCTGATTGTAATTAACCTGTAACAATATAATTGTCCACGGAATGGCCAAACTATTCCAAATACCATAGCTGCTTTAGCGTTGTTCCTCTCAGAGTATTTATATCACGAATGTAATGGATTCTGTGTCCTATCGGATGAAGAGAAAGCCCATTTAAGAAGCACGTAGTGATTCACACACATAGAGCATATAGAATAACACATACAAAACAAAGCATTTAACTTGCTAGTTTAGTTACGATGGTATTTGAGAAACTAGTAAATTAAATGATTGAAAGATGAAGTTTATGATGTTCTACTTTAATGACAAAATAAACTATGTGATTAAAGTGGAAATTTCGAGATTAAAGGTAACATTTCGAGCTTTTTTCTCACTGTGTCCCTATTTTTTTTTTCTTTTCTCTGCGCCCTAATAAGCTTTCATATGACACTCACACGGTGGGCTACCACTCCCCTTTGATAACTGACAACTTCTTTTTTCATTTCAGGCACTGTGTGACTTTGTGAACTTGAGCTTTCGAGTTTCTCCGACACTTATGTCACTCAATCAGCTTCCTTTTGTTGTTTATACTACTGTTAAAACCAACAAATAGTATGTATTTCCTCGCCTCCACTTGGTATTCCCTGAAATTCTTCTATTTTCCCCTGTTCTTTTGCCATTGTCTTTTCACAGAACGCTGAGCTTAAGGGCTATTTATATTGATTTGAATATTCAAAGAGGAGTAATTCTGGGAGGAGTTTGGGAGTGGCGCCAGGTGCATGCACGTGCGTTACTTTTCACGCTGACCGGGATTTATGTAGCAGAAGAACGTGGAAGTTGCTGAACACACAGATTTATGCATCTGGATTTTTTTGTGCGTACGCACATTTCTGCTTTTGTCTGTACACCATGTTATAGTGTGAATTCTATGAAGAGTGTTATGCATGAGGCCCCAGGTCTTTGTAGCTTCTTTATTTGCCTCCCAGTAATAAAACTGAAAATTGGATAGTGCCATGCCCCCTTCTGTTTTAGGTCATTGTAGAGTCACCCATTGGATGCATGGATGTTTCATATTCCAAATAAAGGAAGTTATGATTAAGTCTAGCTTTTTAAAAATGATTTTTTAATGTATATGGGAATGCTTTGAAATAAGAAGAGCAGCTTGGGAAGGATGATCATCTTAACAATTTTGATTCCCCCCACTAAAGTAAAGTGGAGGTGTCAGAGGGGGACATTTTTTGTACACTGGGTGGTTCCATTAGGCACCCATTGATGGGACTGGGGGTGAGGAGTTAAAAGGCAAATTTCCTGGGTAATCCCGTTACTGATTATTGTCATGGCTGTCTGCAGGATGTAGGTATTTGCTGTCTTGCAAAGGAGTCACTTCTTTGAAGTTTTGGCTGGTTGAGTATACAAACAATACAAAGCTGTGATAACAGAACTGGGGGGTATTTTTCGTACGTCGCTTAAATCATCCGCGATCAGGTGCCTCATCTTGGATAAGTTAATGCCGGTGACACTCATTCGGGATAGGTCGGTTTTTCAAACGCAGCCGTGTATTAGATTAGTCTAGCTGGATCTAATCATACGAGATGAATGCACGCGCACGCGCTGAGTGAAAAGCCCATATATATTGAGTCTAGAAAACATGATCAGCAAGTCTTTGATATGCTGCAACAAAATGACGAAAGAAGGGGCGCATTTTATTTTTCACACACGCGGCGCAAGACCTTTTATTCGAAGGACATGAAGAATTTCAAGATTTAATATGCATAAGGGGTAACACTGCAAAAGCAGCCCAGACCAGAAAAGACGGCTGGCAAAAAGTGGCCGACAAATTAAATGCTAAGTAGTGTGCATTGTACTTACTGAATGCAGCGTTTCATTTCCTATGTGTCAGATTAATTATTATTTAATATGTCATAATTCCAGATCAAACGTGAGCACAAGGAGAACATGGGAACAGGTTAAAGTGAAGTACAAGAATATACTTGAAACTGGTAAATATTGGTATATAACTATTTAAAGAATTGTTGACATTAATAATCATATATAATATAAAAAACATTCATTGTAAAGCTAATAAGAAGGCAGACAAGCAAAAAACAGGTGGAGGTCCACGCGGTCCAGACCTAACCCCTGCAGAACAGTTGGCTCTCCAGCAAAATGTCTATCGCCCTGTTTCTGAGGGCATTCCAGGGGGAAGCTCCTCCTCAGAACCAGTGGCAGGATGCAGTGGTCACTTCCGGTAAAGGATGGTCATTGCATATATTTGTCCTCCATGTGTGCCTTAGGTATGTTCCATATAGCCCTCTTTTTTGTTTATTCAGTTGCAGGGAATGTCATAGCCCTTGAACCTGTGTCTGACCAACAAGATATTGACGAAGGTCAAATATTTGATGAAGACACTGTGTCTGATTATTCATCAGGATGAGAGGTACATTTTCCAAATAATGTTTGATCAAACTCCACTCTGATCAGTCCCATGTGCCCCAATCACATTTGGAAATCCTGGTAATGAGAATGTTAGGCTGATTGAGATTCTTCATGGAACTGTGGGCGTTTTTGCCTGTGTGTTGCCTACCTGCAATGGCATGAAACGCCTCTTGTATTGTCTGCACACACAGGTGTCCAGGAAACACTATGAAAACCCGAAGGAAATCTTTCAGAGCCAAACAGACTTTACGAATTGCCTGGCAAACTGTACTTTTAGTCAGATTTTCCACATCGCCTACAGTATATAAAAAAGTGCCGCTTGTAAAAAACCTCAAAGCAATGCATACTGTCTGTGTGGTTGTGAGAGCCTGACTTCGCCGAGTTTGACTTTGAATATAAGGTGCTAATAACTCTTTGAGGTACAATATTCCCCCTCGGCTAAAGCGGTATCTTTCAAAAAGAATTTCCTCCAGGAGCAATAAAGGATCTTGCCGATCGCGCAAAACCCTCTCTATATGAAATTCTCTGCGTATAATTTGTGCACCAATATCAATTGGTCGCTCATTCATGAACGGCAAAGCCATGACTGGATGACTTCCACGCACCGTCACTGATTACGTGTGTAAACTAATCCTTGTTCACGTAGAACAAACCTGCTCCGAGCAGGTTTGAGGATTAGGATGTGTTGCTATGACAACACTTCCAGCAAGAGTTTCGCAAAACCGACAGATCCAGGATCATGCCATATCATCAACAATTACATCAGGCTAAATGACTAATCCACGTATGAAAAATACCCCCCTGCTCCTTTCTTGGAAAATGTTTGTATTATTCTGACTTGGAATTTAACATGTCTGACAATATTGCCTGAAGAAGGGGCCTGAGTTGCCTCAAAAGCTTGCATATTGTAATCTTTTTAGTTAGCCAGTAAAAGGTGTCATTTTGCTTGACTTCTCAATATATTCTTAATAGCTAACATGATACAACACCATAGTAATATATATACCTTCCCAGTAACCATAGAGGAGATATTTATATAAGAACAACAAGATACAAAGCCAGGAAAATATTAAACTTGTTTTAAAATGCAGCTTTCATTCCTAATATACATTGCAGTATGTAACACAATATACATGTACTGTATACATATAGCTAAAGAGAAGCCATGGAACAATACAATTGCCTTACTGTTCTTCAGTGAGGTCTTTTATGATTGCATTCTCATGTTTGGGGGAGCGTGGAGATATTTCTCTTAATACACATTTGGGAAGATGACATCCATCTGAGAAGGTAGCTTCTTGCTCTTTGATACTGTGACAGACTTTTATAATCACACTTTCCACTGACTGTCAATGAGATATTTGCAAGTTTTACTTAACAATTCTATTAATGAATTTCTCCAAGAGTACCTACTCTTATCACTAATTCTTTAAGGTCCCTGCTTGAAAGTCTTGTCTGATTGGCTTCAGTTATCAATTGTAAGCATATATGCTAAACATAACCATATTTAATGAAAAGCCACGCTAACAAATCTCAGTATCACATAATTATTTTTCAACTTTGGCAACTGTGAGGGATGGCCAGCCAAATATTCCGGTCCACACCTCCAGGCCGCCAGATGGAACTCTCTCAGCAGCATGAGAGGTCCCCAAATTCCAGCAGGGCATTATGGACATTGTAGTTGTTATAAACAACCCTACTGGATACCATGGGGACCACCAGGAGCCGCTGTGGGGAGACTTACAGAAAGCTACATGCCCTATAACCCGGAGGTGCGTCATGGTCACATGACTGGAAGGAACGACGTGCTTCCGGGTTGAAGAAAAGGACTTTTAATCTGACCCGGAAGTGATGAGGACTTATGGATTGTTGGGATGGAACCACTTCTGGGTCAGGGACTATAAAAGACTCTGGGAAACCCCAGACGAGTGAGCTGAGCTGAGTGGAGGATTGATTATTATAGTGTGTATTGGTGATTATTTATGAGTATTGTGGAGAGAAGGGTGCTTGGTGCACATTATTATTATAAAATAAATAATAACTGGATTTTTATCTGGTGTCTGACGTCTGATCTAAGGGCACAAGGGGACGACAGCGCCTCTATCTTTCACACTACATTCAACCCCTTGTAATTAAGTGAGCCATTCTGTGGACTCTTTCTAGAAAGTACAAGGTACTTGGCCCCCATCTCCTAATTATTATATCCTGCATACAATACCCCATTTTTAAATGTGAAAATCCCAGATATTACTTTCCCTCCTCACTTTCCTTGTGCAATATCCATTACACTTAGGTTTACAGTTAAGTACATATGTTATTATGGACACACAATACTTTCTTACCCATTAAACCTTCTTTTAGTAATTAAAAGAAAAGCATTGTGCCTGATTCTTTATACATTTCTTGTTTAACTTAGAGATTTGTAGACAAAGTCTTCCTTACTTGTGTGTAATGGATGGTATGCAGGGGCTGAAGCTTTGTCCGTCCTCCACACTCAATTCCAACTCACCTCAGTGAGGTTAAGTGATTTCTTTTAAATTACACCTGGGAGAACGTCCGGTGCTAGGGCATAGCCTCTTGGAAGCACTTCTGGGTCAAACAGAAGCACCACAACATAAGAATAATTAATCCCAGTAGCTTCTCATGACCGCCTTCACAAAACTAAACAGGGCTGCCACATGGGACTAAAGGTCCCAGCATGCCCTGTGGGAGTCCGTGTGGGACTCCTGATCCAGGGATGCTTCCATCTAGTGTATTGAGGGACCCTGTCCGGACAACAGGCTAATCTCCTCAGTCCACATTGGCCTCCCTGTTAGGTATTGCTCTTTGGTCCAACCCAGCCGGGACGCCAGCATGCCCACTTCTGTACTGGTATCTTCTACCACCCTCTTGGCTAAGGCAGGGGACACCCTGCCACTTGTTGTGCTCATTTACCATCTAAGCTGTCCTGGCAGGTAAGGAAAGAGAGCCCATGCTATCCATTACATGTGACATTCTTCAGCTTTTTTCAAAGCAATTGTTCATTAGGTGAAGTTGCAGGAGATGTGTTATAGGACTTGAACGGTCTGGTCGCAGAAGAGACCGATGAGGTGTACTGAAAATGAACACACATGGTGATTTATTAAACTACCACAAGAACACCTAACATTCTGCAGTCTGTACAACAGTATTTTGTGAGAGCAGTGGCATGCGGTGAGGTTCATGGCTGGTGAGGCATTGACTCCTTTAGAGTCAAATTTACAAATATATGAACCTAAAAGAGTAGCTTATTCACTATTTAATTGGCACCATACACATTGGCCACTGGTTATGTTTCACATCTCATCAGCATTCTTTACACACACATAGATAAGGTACATATTCAGCTAAGAAAGAATGTTATATTTATAGCGGCAAGAGAGAGCGGAGAAAGCGCATTTGCTCTGCACGCTTTAGGTGTTCTAAATTTGCCATTGCAATTCCACAATTCATACTTATTCAATACAAATGAAAGTATAGAGTGGTGTACAAAAAACATGGATTTCAATTTAGACCTTGATTGAAATGTTTTGTTTTTTTTCAAGTTTTTTATTATGATGCTTTAATCAATTTAATAGAGACTGTTCAACAAAAGGATAACAAGAAAAACAAAAGAATATTTTATTCAAGGTCAAGTTTTTAAATATTGGATTTTTTTTTCTTAGTCTGATCCCATTTTTTTAATAAAATTTAAAACTGTTTATGGTCTTACCTTTATTTGTAAATAAAGTCCATCCTTCTCCACGAAAATCTCTGTCACTTTCTTGTAAAAGTCCCTCCTTATTTTCCTTTAGTCTTAAAAATCTTAATCTTCCATTTTGTTAGTCAGTCAGAACAAAAAATAAAAATAAATGGACCACTGCAATGCACTTGATTTTCTGATATCGCTAACTTATTGGTACCAAGAGCCTCTGCGTAGAAGAGCAGCAGCAACAAGCACCTGTTGGGCTCACATCTGCCCCCTTTGGTGTGGCACGGTACTGTCTGCCTCAATAGTACAAGAAATTGTATAAGGCGAAATAAGGAACAAAAAAAAAAAAAAAAAAAAAAAAAGGGGCGGAGTGGTGGCTCTGAGGCTAAAGATCTGCACTGGTATTCCAGAGGTTGCCAGTTCAAATCCCCATCACTGCCAAAAGAAATTCTACTCTGCTGGGCCCTTGAGCAAGGCCCTTAACCTTCAATTGCTCCAGGGGCGCTGTACAATGGCTGACCCTGCTCTCAGACCCCAAGGGGTATGCGAAAACTAACAAATTCCTAATACAAGAAAATTGTATAAGGCGAAATAAAGAACAAAAAAAATAATAAATAAAAAAAACCAAAAAACTTGTGCCTTTTCACTACGGTTTTATGTCCAATCAGCAAAACTAAAAATGTCACACTCATTCATTAAAGATATTAGCCAGACTGTGGAAAGTCAGTGTGTATAATAAACATGTCTACAAACATTATACTGGCGATATACAGAGAGACAGCAACAGGCATGCGGCAATTGCATGCATCAACCCAGTGTGTGAGGGAGAGCGTAGTCCGAGGTGAGGTGAGGTGAGTCTCGTCGCTGCTGCACCTTGCGTTTCTCCCCTGTATGTGAACAGGAAATGCGCCAATTCGTTGATTTTGACTATAAAAATCATCACAATTATTTGAATCATAAAAAAAACTAATTTAAAGCACCGACCAGTGGAAAAATGTATTTTATATTATCATTATTAGTTTTTGTACTTTTCATGATGCCTCACCTGACCGCACGTCCCTGTATGAGAGGCATTGCACCCAACAGCTATTATCTCATTTTCCACCTCAATGGGCATTTCATACTTTGTTGCTTTTGAGACCACTAATTCTTTGCCTCCTTCCACTGATGTTTGCACTACAATTTCATGTGCCATAAAGTTTGTTTTGGATACTTCTAGCTGGGCTTGCAATTTCTTGTAGAATCTTCTTTGTACCATATTTTTTTCATCCAGAGTCATCTAACTTATCTTCATTTGTTGGATGAGTAGAAGAAATTTTAAATCACCACAGAAAACCTCAGTTTCTTTGCTGATAAAATACCACTGAGTCAAAAACTACCACTAAACAAAGTGGCAAAAATTAAATTGATTGCTATGCTAATAAATCTGAGAGGGGTGAAAGGGTAGAATTTATACGAAAACTAATGTTTATGAAACAACTGTCAGTACAATACAATACCGAACATTATTGACTGAAATTTTACACCCTCTGTTCCTAGTCTCATACCATACTGTACCAGTGGAGAGAAGTAGACAAACTAATGGAGTAAGAATTGGCATTTTAAATAGATAAAAAGTTATTTTTCAGTATTGCAAAAACTTTTGCTGTTCTGATATTTAATTCTATTAATTTTATTTTGGAGAGGCATGGTGGTGTAGTAGCTAGCTATAGTCATTAGGGACGTTTAAAAGACCATTGCACCATTATAAACCACTCAAGACTAGTTCAGTTTTTCCATCCCTATTAACTTCAGTGCATTTTGGTAAGTTCCACAATGTTCCAGAACATTTCCATGATTTCACCAAACTTGTGGCAGAGCTAATTCAGCAAGGTTCACTCATCACTGACAAAGAGCTTCTTCCTTTTTTTCCTGAGTTTAATCAATTTACAAAAACCACCTGCTGACTGCCATCCTGCTCACTTATCTGCTGACAACCAGCAGAACTCTAAAGACCATTGCCTTATTTAAATACATGCCTGTCTTTTAAAGTTTACCAAATGAAATATGCAATTGCATTTTTTTTCTCTTTAGAAAATAGAAAATATTACACCTTTTTAACCAGAGCCCCAATGCCTGGCATACATGTTAAAAATGTTCTTTTAACCTTCGATGTTTGTTTAATATAATATATTCACCCATTATATCTAACACCCCCAGACATGTTATCTTTAGATACAAAAAAATTTGGGTTTGGCCCAAACATATGTGCATTGATCAAACTACTTTATACTAGTCCACAAGCCTCAGTTTGTATTAACATAATTTTTTGAGATAATTTCAAACTAGAATGTGGTACTTGACAAGGATGCCCCTTATCACCTTTGCTTTTTGTAATTGCCATTGAACTGATTTTCAAAAGATATCTGGACTTAAAATCAATTTGAGTAAAAGTGTGCTCTATCCAGTGAATTCTCTAGCATGTAATATCGAACTGGACAATTTCCCATTTATGTTATCAGATCAGTTTAAATATCTATAGGTAAATATTACAAGTAAACGTAAAGCTCTTTTTCAATAAAATTTTGCTGTCTGCATGGAAAAAATTAAACAAGATGTGACTAGATGGTCTATCCTCTGTGACAGGTGTCTGGTCACACTCACAGGAAATCTAACTTAGACACCATTAAAATATCCGACTACGCCACCCAGTTTTATTGAGAGACTGGGAACTCTTGAGATTTACAGAAAATAGCACACAGGGTTCCTTAAATTGGGCGGTCAGTAAACACACAATGAAAGACACAACAGTAATTTCAGGAAAATCAACAGTAACTTCTATTACACAATACAATAAAGTAAATTAAAAAGATAAACGAATATGAAAAAAAAAATCTAACAATATCAGGTACGAAATTCCTTTTTTTAAAAAAGGAAAGCACACAGTCCTCACTCTAAAAGTCCGTTAAAAACAAGAATTGGAGGATACAACCTTTAGTGGTGCAGAGTCCCGTTTGCGCACTATGTTACCCCAGCACTTAATCATTCAGCTGTCCACGGATGCACTCTATTCACCAGACACTCGTTTTCCAACAGAAGTTTTGTCAAATCGTTGAATGCCTGTCAGCGTCTCTTCGTTGTTCCTTTTTTTCCACTCTGGGCTCCTTGTGTTGCTGTGACCTAGGCACACCTCATTTCTCGTCTGCCAGCTTTGCTTCCCTCTGTTGCTGGACCCACAACCGGCGTCTCCTTGTGGAGCTGTCTCATCCTCCCTGGAAGTAAGTGTTGCTGTCCTTGTGCCTCATGTTGTGCCAGCCAGGTACCCTCGTCTGCCTACGAGCCCCTGTGCTCTGTCCGAGTATCTTGGCAGCGTTCTCAGTGGACCGTCCCTCTCCCGCCTTCTCCTGCCCAGAAGTTTAAATCTCCTTCAGTCCCTGCCGTTGTGCAGTCCTGGAAAATCGGTTCAAACAGTGGCACATCTAAATTTCCTGGGTTTAACAATTAATGAAAACACAAGTTAATAAAATGTAATACAGAAACTGGAATTTCCCATGTTTATATAGACACTAGGACAGATACAGCATTGGAAAACCTTTAACTGAGACATCTTAGATGTAAAAAATTAATAGACCTCTCTAGGCTAAGATTCATTTAGCAAGAGAGGAGATCAATGTATATATGTACTGCAAGTATAAGCTGCAGTTCTAAAAGAATACATTCCAGGGAACATAGGCCATTTTTGGATACAACACCATAATATCTTCTCGCTAGGCAAGCCTGGTTACTTTTTTCTATTAGCTGCTATGATGCCGCCTATTTAGTTACTTTTCTGCCAGAGTACACCAATACTTGTGCTGCTCTGCACCCTGCATGTACTGTAAAATTTGAAAACCACCCTCTTTTCAGCTTCTCTTAAATACTTACTAAATGTTAAGGTGAAAAAACAGCAAAGGAAAACCCTTCCTAAATTTAGCTTGGCCCCTTAGCAGCAACCAGAAATTCAAACAATAATGATGTTGGTACTCCCTCCACAGAGCCCCTCCATGTGTGGATGTTACTAATACAAAATACTGAAAACTAACACTTTGGAAAAATACAGCTCAAGTAAAAGTAAAAGCACATGTTTAAAAATGTAGTTGAACAAATGTAAACTATCAGGATATATTTTATTGTGATACTGGAATGAAGGGGACGTGTTAAAGAGCTACAGTGGGTAGCATGCTTGGGTGAGTCAATTTTACGTGTATGGTGTTTGGAGAAGACCAGTAAAGAAATATTTTTGATTGTTAAACTATTGTTTGTCCTGAATTAAATATCCTGCCTATTGAAACACTTGATTCACTGTGTTTCTATTGTATGAAATAAATCTATGGCTTCCAATAAATATTCAATAGCTAAAAAGAGTGATAAAAATTAAACAAAAAAATTAAGCACTGTTTTATACATCTTACACAAATCAACTTGTTCTTGAACTGATTCTAAATCATTTCAAAAGGCTCAGCTTTTTAAAGTAAAAACCCATTTACAATTAAAGAAATTTTCAAGTGTTCTTTAACATATCGCTGTCCCCAAATGGTAACTTAAGTAAATGATAGCTATTGCACACTAACAAATTCGAGCTAGCTCAGTACTTGTCAAACTTTGGACTCAACACCACATCTGACTAATAAAAAGTATCACCTACAAGCCATCTGTGGCCAACAGGAGTATGCATACACACCCATACATGCCCCTCCAAAAGCTATATAATCTCTCATTATGACAAGTCAAAAGGGCACAAGTAAATTAATTTCTTTGCCTTGTCACACATGTGTGCATGGGAGGCAGTTAAAGGGCCTAAATGAGAGCGATTCCATGCCAGACCAGGGGGTGACAGAGTGTACTGACCCTTTCTGTCTTTCCACTGCAGACTGATTGCAGGAAATTCTGCCTGGTTCTGAGGACACCACTTCCGGTTCCAGGCCTGATGGCATCACTTCTGGTTCCAGCCCAAACAATGTCACGTCTGGTTCCGGCCCTGATGACATCACTTCCTGCCCTCTCCTTTAAAACCACCATTTGCCTCATCAAGACAGTTCTGTTCTGGACTCAAATTTGTATTCAAATGTACACAAAAAAGTCACTCTTTTGTAACCAGAAAACAATATACAGGTGGCTGCCCCATGTCTTTTTGTGGCTCACTTGTCTCTACTTTGACAACTGGCGTAGTTGGCAGGATGGACTCCAGGACTCCAGCAGGTGGGAAAGTACCATGACCGAGTTTCTGGGTGGGGAGTTCATTCCGTGATTTGGAAAGACCAGGTGCAGGCTTTGTCCCCAATACACATAACCGGGTGAACTAACTACCACGGGGAGTTTACAGGAGGGGTTAACAGAATTAGGCTGGTCCAGATGGGGGAGGCACAAGGGGCTTATTATGCTCTCTCAGAGGAGAGTGCCCTCCTTCCCACCAAGGCAGAGCTCTTGGCTAAACATGGGGTTGTCCAAGACCAGCAGGTGATGAGACTGAAAAACTGGAGGTTTGAACCTGAACACCCAGCCTACTAACAGGGGTTCTCCCTTTGGGCTAAAGTAGGGCACTGGCTAAGGAAAGAAGAAAACACTGCCATACAAATTGTGGAACAGGTTGCCTGCTTCATTTTAATGAATAGCATCCCTGAACAGCTCACCCAGCCGGTCTGGAGACAACACTCATAAAGTGCACAGAAACAGCTAGGACGGCGTAGCAATCTGCGATGTCAGATCCATCCTTTGGTCAAACATAGAAAGATCACGTCCCAAAATTTTGGCCTCACCATTACAAACCAGAGCATGTGCTGAAATCCCCGGATCTGCAGGCACACAACCTACTCGGGGACGAGGAGGAATGTAAGTGGAGGGGGAAGGAGGGGTATTGTGCACTTGTAAATCCTGTGGCAATTCCACATACAAGAGTGGTGATTATAAATGGGTTTAAGACCACCACCTTATTTGACTCTGACAGCAACATTTCCATTGTAGTTTGCCGATATGTGCTACCGCAACAGTGGTTAAATATTAAGACTGGTCTAACCTTCATCCACAGAAATCCACTGGTACAGGTCTGCCACATGTATCATCAGTTGTGAAGGATCACTAACAAAGATGACCATTGCGGTCCTTCAGAATCCACTATTCCCGATGATACTGGGTCGGGACTGGTATAAAAGTAAAAGTGGTTTAGCACTTTCCACTCCTGAGTCAAACTTGGGCCTAGCCATAGACAAAGATGGTACATTTCAAGTTGCCTCCACGCCGTGCAGTCAGCCGGTGGAGAGAGAAGATATGGCTGCTCAGTGTGACGTGGTGATTCCTGGGCCACTGCAGGCCGACACGTTATCAGCTGTCGCCGCAGCGGCTCAGGAGGAAACCACACCACTTGAGATCAGTCCTGACCCTCTCTCCAAGTTACAATATCAGTTTAGAGAAATGCTGGCTTCTTTTAAAAGGGAACAATGGAACAACAATTCCCTTAAATTTGCAAAAAATGGAGTTGTTCTTGTCAATGGCCAGCACACTCATCAGCCCATGCCACAGGGTCCTCACTTTGTCTTAAAAAACAACCTTTTATACTGGGTAGTGGAGGATGAGGGGGAGGTACAGAAGTTGCTGCTGATTCCTCTAACCTTCTGGTGGGATGTTTGTGAGTTAGCTCACGCCCACCTCCTAGGAGGCCATCTGGGCACTAAGAAAACTTTGGAGCAGATTAAGCTCCAATTCTATTGGCCGGGAATCAATGAGGAGGTGTGCTGCTTTTGCACATCCTGCCTAGAGTGTCAATTGTGACAAATTCCTAGGAGGGACTGCGCTCCTCTCGTTTCCATTCCTCTGATTAATTTTCTGTTTGAAAGGATTGGGTCAACTTAGTAGGACCCTTGGAACACTCTGCTAGAGCACACAAATATATTTTAGTCCTTGTAGATTATGCTACCCGGCATCCCGAAGCTGTTCTGTTGCGCTAAGCTACTTCTAAAGCTATCGCGTGGGAATTGGTAGGGGTCTTTGCATGATACGGCATCCCTAAAGAAGTCCTAATGGATCAAGGTATGCCTTTCATCTTGCAGACGTTCAGGGAAATGTCCAGATTACTTCAAATAAAGAATCTAAACACCTGAAACGATGGTCTAATGGAGAGGTTTAATCAACAAACAAATGCTAGATGGTCAGTGAGGACGGGAGGAACTGGGATCAGCTCCTCCCCCTCGTTCTTTTTGCATAAATCCCACAAGCCTCTACGGGCTTCTCCCCTTTTGAATTATTATACGGAGACAACCCGGGGGCATATTGGACATTCTAAAGGAAGGGTGGGAGGAAGAGGCCCTCCCCTCTACAAATATGTCCCTTATTCAAAAGTCATATGGAAAAGGTGCAAGCAGCATAGGCCCAATTTTATGACTGAAGCACATCCCTCCATGGGTCATAGTTCTTGTTCCTACCTCCCATTCTAAATTGTTAGCCCATTGGCAAAGCCCTTATGAAGTTAAGGAGAGGAAAGGACTCGTCATTTATTTGGTGAAACAACCAAGCAAGAGGGTCTACCATGTAAATCTGCTGAAGCCATAAAAGGACAAGGATCCTGATCCTTCCTCTGGTCAGCCTGCTCTCTCTTTGCTCACAAACATAAACTTAACTTTGGTGTGGATTTAAGTCCTAGACAGCAATGGAAGCTGAAAACAGTTATCCTGTCTGTCCTGGAGTAAAACACCTGGAAGGACCTCTCTGTTTGCGCACAATATCATGACTGAACCTGGGATTATAGTTCGAGAATGTCCATATTGTCTTCCCGAGGCAAAAGAGCCAAAATGGAGCTTGAGATCAAGCGTATGCTGGAACTAGGAGTTATAGAAGAGAGTCATAGTTCTTGGTCCAGTCCCATTGTCTTGGTCAGTAAGCCTGACAGGAGTTGAAAGTTTGGCAATGACTTACGTCGACTTAATCAAGTCGTCCAGTTTGATGCTTATCCAATGTCACAAATGGATGACTTCCTTGAGAGGCTAGGACAGGCTAAATATTTGGCCCTTAACTTTTCTCTGCCTTTCACTCTCCAGATGGACATGTTCAGACACAGGTCTTGGTGTTGTGCTGAGCCAGAGCATCTATGGTGTTGAACACCCCATAATGTTCCTGAGTCAGAAACTGCTGGAATGAGAAAACAGGTATGCAACATTGAAAAGAGAGGCCTTGGTGATCAAATGGGCGATTACACAGCTGAGGTACTACCTCTTGGGCTGCAAGTTTACCCCCGCAGGTTTACCCTTGTGACGGATCATGCACCATTACAGTGGATGGCCAAACACAAGGAGTCAAATTCATGGGTCACCAGGTGGTTTCTTGACCTACAGCCTTACAAGTTTTCACTTGTTCATCGACGAGGATCCCTCCATGCCAACGCCAATGGGTCTGGGCTGAAGGGGGGGCCTTGTCACACGTGCACATGGGAGGCAGGTAAAGGGCCTAAATGAGGGTGATTCCACACCAGACCAGGGGGTGGCAGAGTGTACTGACCCTTTCTTTCTTTCCACTCCTGGTTCTGAGGACACCACTTCTGGTTCCACCCATGATTACGTCACTTCCACTTCGAGCCCTGATGACATCACTTCCTGTCCTCTCTTTCAAAACTGCCATCTTTGCCTCATCAAGACAGTTCTGTTCTGGACTCAAATCTGTACTCAAATGTGCACAACAATTCACTGTTTTGCAGCCAGGAAACAATATACAGGTGGCTGCCCCAACTTTTTTTGTGGCTCACTTGCCTCTTCTTTGACAGCCTACATTTAGAAATATATCCCTAATGATTTACCATTTTTGATGGTAAACAAATAAATGACATAAAAGTGACCAATGCAAATTAAGTTTTACCCTCTGTTTCACACATATGAGCACACAAATAATATTGACATTGAGCACTTACCATTTCGGCGACAGGGTGAGTCTGTTTAGTTTGTCTGGCTCAGCATTTATTCTGCTGCCAATAGTGAGGAGCCTCTTTGCCTTCATTACAGTCAAAGGTAGGTACAGTAATCCCTCCTCTATCGCGGGGGTTGCGTTCCAGACCCCCCCACAAAAGGTGAAAATCCGCGAAGTAGAAACCATATGTTTATATGGTTATTTTTATATTGTCATGCTTGGATCACAGATTTGCACAGAAACACAGGAGGTTGTAGAGAGACAGGAACTTTATTCAAACACTGCAAACAAACATTTGTCTGTTTTTCAAAAGTTTAAACTGTGCTCCATGACAAGACAGAGATGACAGTTCCGTCTCACAATTAAAAGAATGCAAACATATCTTCCTCTTCAAAGGAGTGCTCGTCAGGAGCAGATAATGTCAGAGATAGAAAGAAAAGCAAACAAATCGATAGGGCTGTTAAGTATGCGAAGCACCGCCGGACAACACAGCTGCTAGGAAGGGAGCAATGTAAAGGTAGCCTTTCAGCATTTTTTTAGAGGAGCGTCCGTATCGTCTAGTGGTGCGAACAGCCCCCCCTGCTCACACCCCCTCCGTCAGGAGCACAGAATGTCAGAGAGAGTGAGAGAGAGAGACAGAGAAAAACAAACAATTAAAAATCAATACGTGCAGTTCGAGCTTTTAAGTATGCGAAGCACCATGCAGGAAGCATATCGCTTGACAAAACAGCCACATTTAAGCCCAGCAAGGAAGAGAGCAATGTGAAGGTAATCTTTCATCGTTTTTTGAGGAGTGGCCGTATCTTCTAGGGGTGCGAACAGCCCCCGTGCTCACAATATATTTGAGGAGTTTTATTTAATAGGTAATACGCGCTCTGGTTTGGTAGCTCCTCAGCCATCTGCCAATAGCGTCCCTTGTATGAAATCAACTGGGCAAACCAACTGAGGAAGCATGTACCAGAAATTAAAAGACCCATTGTCCGCAGAAATCCGCAAACCAGCAAACATGCGTACATATAAAATCCGCGATAGAGTGAAGCCACGAAAGTCGAAGCGCGATATAGCGAGGGATTACTGTAGTAGCAAAAGGCATCATACTCCACAGCCTTTAATGAGAGGCCTGGATTTTCACTCTCTGTGGGTCCAGAAGTTCTATAGTGATGGTCATTTCAGTTCTGTTATGAAAGACTCATCAGATAATAATTCACACAACTTGTTTTCTGCTTAGATTAGGGGTGCATTTCTCAAAAGCATAGTAACGCGATAAGAACTTCATAGATTCCATTGTAAAATCAATTTTTAATTTAAGGGTGTTTCTCAAATACCATGGTAATTAAAGTAGCATGTTAACTGCTTCATAATCTACAAGCTTACTGACCTAGTGCTTCTTAAATGTGCTTTCTCTTACGCTGACCATAGCCACAGGCAGCGATCGTGGCACAGAATATATTAAATTCAAATTATGACAGCCCTCTAAAAATCTAGAATACTAAGATTTATGTTGAAATTATATAATTTTCATGATGAAATGCATTAAAATATTTACTGTGTTACATTTTATAGATAAATTGTAGTTAATTTAAATACTGACAGTAGTTATAAATTCATAAGTTGATACAGGTATTTCTATGTTCTTTAAAAATTTTGAAGACTCAATGTTCTAAGGTTGCAGGTAGCTTTACTTTCACTGTGACCTTTAATGTGTTGAAGTTGGTTATACAGAGAAGCGGAAAGAAAGAAAAAGGAAGCACAATAATTAGGGCAACAGAGTATAAAGAAATTGCTATTTAGAAAATAAAAAAGATAGGTATGGAGTAAAATGCACTTGCCAGCAATGGAATCTCAACCATGTCTTCAGGCAGTTTGTTTTTTAAATGGTTCATTATTAAGTTAGAAGAGGAGAGTAATTAAGTAAATGATAGCTATTGTACAAGCTCATTTCAGTTTTGGAACAGTGCTATTAATTTAACTTTCTATCACAACGGGCAAAACTCATTTTCATAATTTTTAAGGAACTATCTGTAAACATAAATGTGGATTGTACCAGATATGCAACTCAGATTGCCATCCTTTGTGGTTAATTTGAATGTCATTTTCAATATTTTAGGCTCCGCAAGACGAATTTTGGAATTTTATGGTGATTTCTACCAGCTATACATGATTCAGGATTTGTTGAATTGTTAAAACTTTGCTACTGGCTTTCAGTACTAAAAGCACCAACTGTAACTGATAGCCAAAAAAGACAAATAACATACACAAAATAAGCCAGCTTTTGTCAAGAGGTTGTTGCTAGTACTTTACTGTAGAAGAGGACTAAAGGTAAAGCCGTAAAATTGAAAAAAGCAAATGCAACAGTAATGAGTGTGACAGATAATAAAACAAAAGTAGAGTTTTTGTTTTTACAAATATGCTTAAGCAAAAGTAAAAAGTACAGGTTAAAAAAAAAAAACTACAATGAAAAATACATTTTTTTTCTAGAGAACTGTTTGGGCACAAATAACAGAGTAAATGTAGAACATTACCAACCTATGGATATAGTTAAATAATGAGATAAATAGAATTAGTCATATATTTTAAAATTCAAAATTTTACAAGGCTAGGGTCTAACTTAGAAACATCAAGTACAAGAAAGGAACCTGCACTAGACAAGGTGACAGGACAAAGTGAACTCACAGGCACACCTTAAATTTAGAACTACCCTTCAAGCAAACACAACTTGGGATGTGAAAGTGAAGGAAAAAATAAATAAATAACACATATTGAGAATATCTGCAAACTTCATACAGTGACTGGGCTAAACTTCAAGGACAAGCCTTACCAGCTAACTACTGCACCAGCATACCACCTTAAAATGATATAATCTCTGTTGCTCTGTTTAAGGGGATTTATGCTTTAAAATTAGAACCTTACTTCTGAACCAGATATAAATTAACCCCTAAATATGTGCCTGCTATCATTGAGTGAAATTCATTAATTCAATCTGTCATAAGATTTTCTACTGCTTTTCTGCAAATCAGATCAGACTGCACAACCATATGATAAGCAGTGACCTTTCAAACTGGACCAGATTTATATTGCCAGGATTAATTAGATATAATATTTCTTAAAATTAACAGTACTGAAATTTCAGCCTTTTGGATAAAATGAGCATGGTAATAATCATAATATTATGCAAAATATACTGGTGCATTTTGAAATATGCTTTTATACTAGTTGTCTATTTATACATTTAGTGTGTCACTATGTTTGACTACAATTGATAATGAGGCACATTTTAAAGAATTATTTTGTTTTTGATTTTTGATATCCTATTTTAATATACTGTTCCATTTCCTGGTATTTTCATTGCATATATTTGTTTTTGAATGACAGTATTTTTAGTTGCTAAAGTGAATACAAATAATGTAAAGATTTATTGCCTTCTTTTTTTAATATATTCTTTCCTGCTAGGTCTACCACCCTCTTACTATTTTGTTCTCAAAGACCATTTTATTTTCTTTCTTTTGCTCTATCTAGAATTGCTTTAGGACTGAATTGCCAATGGACTGGTGAAAGACCATGTTTGAGTTAGATATCACCCACCCTTTCATTTTATCTTTGGCTTATCATGAAATTATCTTTTAACTAACTAATACAAGAAAGTGAACAGGTCTCAGATTGCTCCCTTGTTTCCTGCAGTGCTGGCACCAGGCTGTGTTTCAAGTTTAAAAGCAAAGCAGAGTAGTGAAGGATGAGTACAGCTACATCCAATGTTTTAATTATATCTGTCTGCATCTTTGGCAGGTTCTGCATTGAAACAATAAAATATCTTTAAATGACTTTTTTGGTCCATATGTAAACTGAGCGTAGCATAGTTAATTGTGCAATACATGCACTTCAATTTTTTAATTGTTCAACAGCTGTTAATTTTTTAATAGCGAGTAAATTAAACACCTTTTTTTGATTATTCAATGTTTTAAATATTTCAAAATAAATGTACTAATGCAATTATGGCAACCAGCTCTTTTTTCAGAAATTGCTTAATTTGTGGAATAGTCCATCCAGCTACCTAAGTCATTGATGAAATGATGAAGCACTTAGTATAAAATCTCTTGAGCATATTGCAATGATTGCTGTTTTTGTTTACTTCAGATATTTGTTGCTTCTGGCTATAAATATGTTAGATCTGCCAAAATTCATCTTTTGTACAGTGGAATATGATTAGCTCCCATAAAAGTGGCATGGCTTATCTATACATATTCCTCTGGAAGAATGGGAAAGATGGCAAACTAAAGGCACAGCACATCTCCTAATGCACTTCTCATACCCAGTACACCATTTAAAGTGAACCCTGCTCTGCTGCCTCATTGTTAATGGATGTTAATTGTTCTGTTTTTCTGTGCTACTCTTCATTTTATCTTATCAGCAATATGTTATTACTACTGTGTACAGGCCCATAATAAGTAATCAGTCATAGTGAATTTAAATGTCCTCCACATTATCTTATAAATGTTTTGTATTGTGGTAATAATGCAAGCAACACTTTTTGTAAATATACACTGTATGTGTTCTGAACCAGAATAGATTCATAGACTGGATAATGTACCTTCATTTTAACAATTAAGGCTCTGACTTTCAACAGTGTACTATTTCACCATTTTACACTTTTGCTAAGTTAAAGGCTAAATGGATATCACATTATATGTAGTCATTCATATTTTATGTGGTCTGATTTTCTGTCACTTCTAGCATATGCACACTTGATAGTATACCCTTCTGTGAAAAAATCCTGTTTTTCAGTAAGCTATTCCTCCCTAGGGCCCTGAATGCTAATTGCTCTTTTTATTCACTTCAGAAAGCAGTTAAAAAGAGGCTTGGATGTCCCCTAATGAGAGTATACCAAGCATTAAAAGAGAATAGGAGCCCATTGGCTTTGAAAGCAGCTGTGACCTATTCAGCTGGACCCAAATGGAATTGAGCTTTTCCATACTTGATTGTGTGTGTGTGTGTGTGTGTGCGTGCATGTGTGTGTGTATGTGTGCATATGTAACTCTTAATGCTTCTCAAATTAACTTTATCACATTTTAGTAAATGTTTGCTTTTTTTACTGTTACTGTTTATTTAAGTCTACATATATATGCACATACACACACATACATGTTTTCTATTGTATTATTGAGGTAAGGTCACCTTCACACAACCGTTGCATGTAACAATAAGCTAAACTAAATTTTATGAATATAAAAAT
The DNA here is from genome assembly GCF_900747795.2 of Erpetoichthys calabaricus. Taxonomy (NCBI): domain Eukaryota; kingdom Metazoa; phylum Chordata; class Cladistia; order Polypteriformes; family Polypteridae; genus Erpetoichthys; species Erpetoichthys calabaricus. The sequence goes on from NC_041395.2 coordinate 194,404,269, forward strand.
ACTTAACTTTTTTGGCAACTACTGTTTTTCCCCTTTTTTTGTTTAAGCAATCATGCATTCTTCAGAAGTCATGTGAAAGTAGAAGACTGCTCGTTTACCTTGCCTGATGCCATAGAAGCATTTGTGTTATTTTGTGACCAGAAAGTTAACAAATCGTTGGCATATACATCAAACAACATTGCAAAGCAGCTTACTAATTATAAGCAAACTTTTGTACAGAATATAAAAAATTAGTACTTGATTAGATTAAAACAGTTTCTATTATCATATTCACTTTTATCTTAAGTATTATCCAGTATTAACCTTTTTATTATCAGTGCAGATCCACTGGAGTGTAAGTTTGTATGGTACACTTCCTACAAGACTTACCGTAATTTTGTGGTGCTAAGCTGCTATTCTGCTTGCAAATCCTTTTTAGCTGAGACAAAACTGTTTACAAAACTGTTCATTAGTACAGCATAAGGTTATTTTAGTTTTATTTTCAATAGTTTTAATTTCTATATTATTTACACCTATTATTTATTAGTTTAGTTTCAGTTTTGATTTATAAACTTTAGGCCATTTCTATTTTAGTATTCAAACCTGGTATTTCTGTAATCTTTTGTAATCACAGCACCTAAACATGAAATATCAGATCAATTGATAAAATAACTTGTCTATTGGAATCTGAAAGTGAAGATAAATGGAAAACCTCTAACATCTTAACATAGAAATCAGCAAAGAGGAATAATAATTAAAAAAATGCCTTGTGTCAAATAAAGTTGTTTTCATAACTATTCAAATCATTTTTATTTTAATTTGAGGAATTTTTCACATATTTTTAGTTTAATTGAATGTTAAAAAAGTTACATGAGGATCTCTAAAGATGTGAGCTATTTATAGTCAGTATTTTTCAGAGTCATACACCAGATCAAACTCCTTAACTCCTATCTTACAGACAGACCTCAGTATGTGTGTCTCAGGAACTGCAGGCCTGACATTGTGGTCAGCAACACAGGAGCGCCGCAGGGGACTGTACTTTCTCTGGTCCTGTTCAGCCTATACAGTAATCCCTCACCTATCGTGGGGGTTACGTTCCAGAGCCCCCCGCGATAGGTGAAAATCCGCGAAGTAGCGACCTATATTTTTTTTATTATTTATACATATTTTAAGGCTTTATAAACCCTTCCCACACTCTTATAAACCTTTCTCACTCTCTTGTTAACCTTTCCCACGCTCTTATAAACACTTCCTATGCTCTTAAACACTTTCTACATTCTTAAACACCTCAGACCAACACTGCACACTGCACGCAGCGATCAGACGTCAATGTGTCTGCACTCGCTTTGTGAAGGGGGGCAGCTGAACTCACGCTGAGCAGAAATGGACTTTGTGCTGCTTCTGCCAAAATGCCTGCTTGTCACTCTGCGCGAGGAGTGTGTGTGTGTGTGTGTGTGGGTGTGTGAGAGCTGAACGCACCTTCGCTCAAACCCCCCCTCCCCGGAAGCGCAGTACGCTCCTGCCACTTCGCATTGTCAAGGGGGTGGGGAGCTGAATGAACGCTAAGGAGAAGTGGACTTTGTGCTGGCTTTGTGCTGCTTGTCGCTCTGCGTGTCAATAATTTTAAGCCTGTACATCACCAATTTTCCTGTCACACTGTCTTGTCTTGCGTGAAGTTAAAATGTTTTATAATAGTGAGATGTTACTCATATCCTTAGCCCGACATCCACATATCATATGTGTTAACAAAGTGTGTTTTATAAGTTTACATGTGTTTAAAGCATGTGGGATGGGTATTTTAAGGCTTAAACTATAAAAATGTTTATTTATATGGTCTTTCTATATCGCGGATTTTCTCCTGTTGCTGATGGGTCTGGAACATAACTTGCGCGATAGGCGGGCAATCACTTGTATTTAAAAACCTGCGAAGTCGTGAATCCTTTAAAAGTGAACCGCGAAGTAACGAGGGATTACTGTATACATCGAACTTCCAATACAACTCGGAGTCCTGCCACGTGCAAAAGTTCGCTGACGACACTGCTATCGTGGGCTGCATCAGGAGTGGGCAGGAGTAGGAGTATAGGAACCTAATCAAGGACTTTGTTAAATAGTGCGACTCAAACCACCTACACCTGAACACCAGCAAAACCAAGGAGCTGGTGGTGGATTTTAGGAGACCCAGGCCCCTCATGGACCCTGTGATCATCAGAGGTGACTGTGTGCAGAGGGTGCAGACCTATAAATACCTGGGAGTGCAGCTGGATGATAAATTGGACTGGACTGCCAATACTGATGCTCTGTGCAAGAGAGGACAGAGCCAACTATACTTCCTTAGAAGGCTTATGTCCTTCAACATCTGCAATAAGACGGTTGTGGCGAGTGCCCTCTTCTACGCGGTGGTTTGCTGGGGAGGCAGCATAAAGAAGAAGGACGCCTCACGTCTGGACAAACTGGTGGGGAAGGCAAGCTCTATTGTAGACATGGAGCTGGACAGTTTGACATCTGTGGCAGAGCGATGGGCGCTGAGCACGTTCCTGTCAATCATGGAGAATCCACTGCATCCACTGAACAGTATCATCTCCAGACAGAGAAGCAGCTTCAGTGACAGACTGCTGTCACTGTCCTGTTCCACTGACAGACTGAGGAGATCGTTCCTCCCCCACACTATATGACTCTTCAATTCCACCCGGGGGGTAAACGTTAACATTATACAAAGTTATTGTCTGTTATACCTGCATTTTTATCACTCTTTAATTTCTTGTTTTTTATCAGTATGCTGCTTCTGGAGTATGTGAATTTCCCCTTGGGATTAATAAAGTATCTATCTATCTATCTATCTATCTATCTATCTATCTATCTATCTATCTATCTATCTATCTATCTATCTATCTATCTATCTATCTATCTATCTATCTATCTATCTATCTATCTATCTATCTTAACTAACAGTTTGAATTACCAAGGTCCAGTACATCTGGATATATCCCACCCACATTTCAATAGTACTCAACCAACACTTTTTGGCTTGTGGGCAGTATTCCTATATTCCCATGTGATGTTTTATGGTGGAGCCCAACCAAGATATACAAGGTTAAGGATTACCTGGTTCGAGAAATACGTCTCCTTATTTCTATTCAGAATAAAGTGAAAATATATTTGTTAAAAAGAGTATTATTTCTGTATTGCTCTTCATCTGCCTTGTCATGTTAGACTATTTTGCAACCCCATTCCATCAGTAACAAAAGGTTCCAACACACCATTTTGAAGGATCACTGAGGTGCATAAGTCCCTTCAACCCGAAGTCACAATCCTAGCAGGGGTTTAAAACTCTTGTAGAAAGTAAATGTTCAACAAATCAAAATCATTTGGCTATCTAGACTTTCTCTATCTATACATTTTAACAGTATCTTTTTGTCCAATAAAGTGTTCATGCAAGAATCTCAGCAGTTATGACATGTATATCTGGAAGGGGGCCCAATCTTGGATCATTAATGGTTTTACATTTATCTCCTAAAAAAGTGTAAACAGACCATAACAACAAAAGTGCAATAAGGTGGGAGCTGAAAGATGGCAAAAAAACAATGTATTTTGGTTATTAATCGATCAAACCCTAGTGACTTGGCTAACTATTTCTAAATATCAACTACAGACCTTTAGGACCATATGTGGCATAAACTATTTTGTATATCATATATAATTTTAATTTCAGTTGTCCTTCTCTGTTCATATGTCCTTAAAACATTATAGCTGTAGAAACAATTGCTGTTAAGGAACTATTCTAAGATTTATAAAGTTTCCCATAACACAATATATGTGACAAATGTACTCAGTAAGCTACGTGTGGTCTTAATTACTTATTAATGATTTGTCATAATGCAATGCAATTCATAACTGCAGATTACTAAGCCATTAGTGGGTCTGCGATCACGATATAAATTTATTGTTGTCTTTGGCAAAAAATTCCACATTGTTGATTTTCGCTGCATCTTTTTCATATTTCCAAAGCTGAGCACCTACTGAGTTGGCAAGGCTGAGTCCAGCATACGTCCAGCAAAGCAAAAAAAAAAAAAGCACAGTCAAAGCTTGTTTTAAAAACCGTAGTGAACATTCATAGAAGCACAAATCAAAGAAATCAGGAAAGGTTATTAAACACACAGACAAAAAAATGGAAAAAGGATTTTTCTCAATGTCTTAGCTTTCTCAGGTTATGCTTCAATTACAGTCTGTACTTAAAGTTACATTACTCTTTTACAGTATATTCTAATAAACCTACAGCAACAGGGGAAATTACATTATATTATGGTTTGAAACTGTTTGCTCTCCATGTTGCCAACTGCTAGACAGAACAAAGACAGAAATGACTAGCAAGTACAATAGATGGTTAGCAAACAAACTAGGCAAGTATGTTACATTAATATAACATTAACATAAGAAGTGACTCTTACATTAATATATTCAAACAAAACTATGGCAACATCAAGACAACTGAGTTTTCCTTAGAAATTTTCCATCTATCCATCCATTATCCAACCCGCTATAGCCTAACTACAGGGTCACGGGGGTCTGCTGGAGCCAATCCCAGCCAGCCCACCACAGGGCACACACACACCAAGGACAATTTAGAATCTCCAATACACCTAACCTGCATGTCTTTGGACTGTGGGAGGAAACTGGAGCACACCCACGCAGAGAACATGCAAGGTCCACGCAGGGAGGACCCGGGAAGCGAACTTAGGTCTCCTAATTGCAAGGCAGCAGCACTACCCACTGTACCACATTAGAAATTTTGAAAAGATTCATTTTGCCTTATGTTAGGCTACTTTGCTGACAATTTGTCAAAACAATTACAATTTCCTCAGTTATTTTTTGATTTCTCTTGCACAGTGACTTGGAGTTTAATCAATGGTTATCAACAATTATTTGTTGTTGTGTTTACCATATGAATTTAAAAATCAATGTAATATGCAGACTATCGCTTTCAGTTAAATTCCCATTTATTATTTTATGATAGTGCTTTCTAAGATCCATACTGAGTAGTCTAAAAGTCTAAATAATGAATAAATAGTAAATATTAGATGATTAACTCCTTTAGCTAGTCTTCCTTATCACTGGTTATAGATATGTGCTTATAAATACTGTACAGTGATACTGTAGATAAATATTGTAATATTCAGAAAGAACACAAATATTTAAAATGGCTGAAGTGTAATACCGGATGGCTTTTGTCATGTAATGGTTTCTTGAGACAGAGGTTAATGCCATATACTCTCAGCTCTGGTGACCTGCAGTAGGCAACTGTCATCTTGAGAAGTAATGTTTTCCCATTCTGCAAATGCTTTCCATGTATCCTCCCACATCTCAACTATGAAAGTCTTAGGTTAGTGTTAATTTGAGCTGCACCCCATTCAAGGCAGGTTCCTGCCTTGTGTCAAATGCTGCTGAGGCAGGCTTTGACACCTTATGACTTTGTAATGAAAAATGGATAAATGAATTGCTTCTTGAGGCTTAATAATCCAGGCAAGCAATGTAAACTAATACTGAAGCAAAAACAATGGACAGTAAAGAAGATAAAAAAAGTTATTTAAACAACTTACAACTAAACAAAAATTAAAGTTGTTGTACTATTGTTACAGACTGTATTTAGATGGGCATCAGTAAAGGCATAATGATTCACTAGAAGGTCATGAAGTAAAAATTGTCTGTACTAAATTTCACAAAACAAAAACAAAACATCCTTCAAACAAAGTTACACTTTCTTGTATTGTAAAGAGAAAAATGAGTTTGAAGTGCATAATATGTCAAAGACAAATTAACTGATAAATAATCCAAACAGATAACACTTTACATTGTGTCCATAATTACTCTGTAACTACTATGTAATTACCTGTAAAAGTACAGTGTAACTATGAGTTATTATTCCATACTTACTTTGTAATACAAAGTAACGCTATAGTTAATTACTCAGTTGTCATTGTTATTCCACAGTTTATATAATTACAATGTAACAATGTATCACTGATCCAAAAAAGTGTACTTACATAGTTACATTGTATCTGTACTTTCAAAATGTAATAAAACATCAGGGTATGTAACTACAACTATGTAACAGATGTTCCATGGTCTGGGCCATTGCAATGGAGAATTGCAGTGATAATTGCATAGGTTTTCGATTATATTTCAAGATCTTTTTTAAATGGTGAAAACAGGTCCTCAGCCCCTTCCCACTTAACCCAAATAAATATCATTTAAGTAGATACAGTTAAATAAGCAATTACCAGGATCACTAAGATGTAAATAACACACAGTAATATTCATACAATCCACTAATGATAATGTCCTCCACCCAAAGTCTTCTGCCATTCTGAGTATTCAGAACTTAAAATAGCTGCAGCCTAAGATATTATACCACCATGACTACCCACAGACACCTTAATGCTACACCAGTCCCTTATAAATTCTAGGCTGGCCACGAGATAAGAGTTGTTTTGCATGAATACAGTTTTCCTAAACCATTTAAAAGAACTGATGAATCTGAAATTGGTACATACAGTTAAATATTCTTAGAAATTAAATTTGATTAATTTAATAGATGATTTCTTTGAAAGAATCATCTGCTGTGCTATTTAATAAAGGTGTACTCATTCAATTTATTGTAGGTACTTCAAATACATTTTTCATCAAACTACAGTACAGTACTACAAACTACTTATGGGACAATTTCATTGTAGAAATTAATTGTAAATTTACCTGTTCTGTCAATGTAAGAATTCACTAAGGTGGTATGTGCAGGAGTAATTTCAACGTGATCCAGACTAGGTCTGGAAGCTAACTGCTTAGTCTTCAGTCTTATGCTCTTTAGTGTATTACTAAGGAAATCAATAAGCTTATTGCAAGTAATGCATTTTATTGTAGCCAAAACGTTGGATTTTATTCCAATAAGATATGAGAAGGGTGACATCCCAAAACGTGATCCAGTGAAGCAGATACTTGACAACATCACTCACAAGTAAAATCTTGACATAGATGCATTTTGGATTGAGTTCAGATTGATGTACATTATTTTTCAGTTGCAATGGTACCATAGTACAGGATGAGAATTGAACTATTAGATGTATAGATGACTGGTACAGTGTCCCTACTGTCATTGCCAGTTACAATAGGCCACCATTGATAAAAGGCAGTTTGCCCCAGTAATGTGTATGGAGCCTTGTGGCAAGTGACTCCTGGGGCAACCAACGTGATTTCACAACACTCAGGTATTATTGGAAGCATGCCTGGACCCATAACCCCATTCTGATAGATAATAGCAGAGACCCTTTACCTAATAACTCTCACTGCTCGCCATTATGATGGTCAGGGGCTAGGAAGGGGTGCCTGGCCTTTTACTAGAAGGATGGGGCTCAGGAATGCAAGGACAACTGGAACAGTTAGGGGTTATTGGTTCGCGATGATTTCAGTAGTTACCCAGCACATTTTTTAGCCCACAAGTAGTAGATGGGCTTCCCCCAGAATTAGTTCTAGACATTAATTCTATGCCATGTATCCATCCATCCATTTTCCAACCCGCTGAAGCCGAACACAGGGTGCAAGGCAGGGAACCAATCCCGGGCAGGACGCCAACCCACCGGAGGACACACACACAAACACCCACACACCAAACACACACTAGGTCCAATGTAGAATCGCCAGTCGACCTAACCTGCATGTCTTTGGACTGTGGGAGGAAACCGGAGCGCCCGGAGGAAACCCACGCAGACACGGGGAGAACATGCAAACTCCACGCCGGGAGGACCTGGGAAGGGAACCCGGGTCTCCTTACTGCGAGACAGCAGCGCTACCACTGCGCCACCATGCCGCCCTTATGCCATGTATATATATAAATACTAGCAAAATACCCGCGCTTCGCAGCAGAGAAGTAGTGTGTTAAAGAGGTTATGAAAAAGAAAAGGAAACATTTTAAAAATAACGTAACATGATTGTCAATATAATTGTGTTGTCATTGTTATGAGTGTTGCTGTCTTTTATATATATATATATATATATAATATATATACACACACACACACATAAACATATATATACATATACATATATACATATATATACATATCTACATATACACATATCTACATATATATATACATATACACATCCACATATATTTACATATATATATATATATATACACACATATCAACATATATATACACACATACATAAACACACACATATACATATACACATACATACATACACACACACATATATATATATATATATATATATATATATATATATATATATATCAAAATCATTCATTAATCGGAGTCTACACAGCAGACGCCAAAGGAATCAGCATACAATCGACGTAAATCAGAACCCCCACCCCATCTGGCATTCACTCCCATATCACCATAATGTGTCAGAAGGCACGGCACGCACCCTGACCAAGTGGGGCATCAGAATAGTACATAAACCCACGAACAATCTGCGCATGGTCCTGTTTAATGCTAAAAACAAGAAATCAACAGCCGAAACACGAAACGCAGTTTATAGTATTCCATGCAATTCTTGCTCAGCTGTATACATAGGACAAACGTCAAAAAAAAAAAAAAAAAAAATCTCAACACGTGTACAGGAACATCGCAACGCCGTCAGAAGAAAGGACGCACTATCTTTGATATATGCACATACTAAATCGACAGGACACACATTCAACTGGGACAACGTAAAAGTAAAATTTAAGGCCAGTACAAAAAGCGCCAGAGAGTTGGCCGAGTCTTGGCTATCAGATGAAAACGCCATCAACAGACACTTGGACATAAACCCAGCATATGCCAACTTAAGAAGGACATATACTCAATAAGTAAACTATACAACCCCCCCCCCACCCCTTGATCATACTAACTTAGCCACCAATACCCCCCCATCCCCCCCCCCCCCATACTGAATGTGTTGCTATATATTGCCTTTGATTCTTGTAAGTCTAAGCATTATCCTCTGATGAAGACCCCTGATAGGGGTTGAAAGCTCAGGAATAAAACTATTTTATGATACGTGATTCGTTTTTTCTCCCTTCGTGGATCTCCAACTGCAAATATATATATATATATATATATATATATATATATATATATATACAGACACATATATATACATAAATATTTACATATCTACATATATACACATCTACATATATATACACATCTACATATATATACACATATATATACATATAAATATATATATATATATCTAGACATACATACATAGATAGATTGACACATATATATATACATATCTACATATATATATATGTAATTGTGTTGCTGTCATATATATATATATAGCAAAATACCCGCGCTTTGCAGCGGAGAAGTAGTGTGTTAAAGAGGTTATGTAACCATATATATACATAAACATATATACATATATATATACATATCTACATATACACATATCTACATATACATATATATACATATACACATCCAAAATATGTAGCTTTCTTATTAATTTTTCAACATTGTGTAAAATAAATTTATAAAGTAACATAAAAGGTTTAAATACTGGTTATCGTTTTACACTAAAATATTACTAAAGAGATACAAAAAAAGTAAAATGGATATGTTCTTTTTCTTTAAGGAGATTAAATATTACTGAAGAAAGAAAAAAAAAAATAAAACAGCCAAATGGGGCTATGCATACGAACTTAAAAGGTTTAAATAAAACAGAAATATATATTTTATTTTTACTTGCTTAACTTGTGGATGGTGTATCCTGTAGCAAAGCCCTAACTTTTTTCGTGAAAGCCCGTTTCAGTCTTCCATCCATCCATTTTCTAACCCGTTGAATCCGAACACAGGGTCACGGGGGTCTGCTGGAGCCAATCCCAGCCAACACAGGGCACAAGGCAGGAAACAATCCTGGGCAGGGTGCCAACCCACCGCAGGACACTCACAAACACACCCACACACCAAGCACACACTAGGGCCAATTTAGAATTGCCAATCCACCAATAAGTCTTAAAAAAAGGTGTAAAGATATTGACAATAAGCTAAGCAAACCCAGGAAGACATGGAATCGTTTAAATCAAGTATCATTACATCTTCCTTTCTTAAAGAGAAGTAAGGCAGTACTTATAAGCTTACATATTTATATATAGACATACATACATATATATATATATATCTATATCCGAAGCCGTGCAAGCACACTGTTGAGAATGCAACGTATAGTTGTACAGAAGAAAAGCAATCTTGCCTCAAATGAATGGCAACCTTTTGTAGGTGTATGAACTTAATTTAAACTTTAGGTTTACACGGTGCTTTCTTTCTGAAGTACCTGCACTCATGAATATGTCTGTATGTGTCAGTCGGTCAAATCCACGCGCTTCGCACTGGCGAAGTACCGCTTTTAAATTTTTATTAAGAAGAAAAGAAAACCTTTTTAAATTGATGGAAAATATACTAATAACAGTTTGTTAAGGATCTGTTTTTTTGTGAAGCTGCCTTCACTCAAGTGATCACTTCGACCTGACTTTCTGGCCAACTATAAGCGTTACCTGGTAGGTAACCACCCATACAATCAGATTGTGAATCAGACTACGAATGCCGTGAATGTAATTACCCCGATCTACATGTTGTCAAATAAACGAACCACACGCCGTGGCGCGGAATGTAATTACCCCGATCTACATGTTGTCAAATAAACGAACCACATGCCGTGGTGCAATTTTAGGGGCTTTGCCTGTAGCGCTGACGTCCGAGGTTCAATTCCCGTAAGGGAGTGAAGTGAGTGGCTGGTTACCTACCAGGTAACGCTTATGGTTGGCCAGCAAGTGAGGTAACATCAGCCACGGTGCCTTCAGTTGTGAGAAGCAGATCATAGAATGGTTGAAAATAGTTTACTGTCAAATAATGCAAAGAGTACGCGACACGTCTTTCCCCCTTATTCTTGGCTCATCAGGCGTACACACTCACTGCACTTGCTTACGGTAATCGAACCTCGGACGTCAGCGCTAGAGGAGCTTCGCAGCGGTGAAGTATTGCTTTTAAATTTTAATTAAGAAGAAAAGAAAACCTCAGAGGTTCGATTCCCGTAAGGGAGTGAAGTGAGTGGCTGGTTACCTACCAGGTAACGCTTATGGTTGGCCAGCAAGTGAGGTAACATCAGCCACGGTGCCTTCAGTTGTGAGAAGCAGATCATAGAATGATTGAAAATAGTTTACTGTCAAATAATGCAAAGAGTACGCGACACGTCTTTCCCCCTTATTCTTGGCTCATCAGGCGTACACACTCACTGCACTCGCTTACGGTAATCGAACCTCGGACGTCAGCGCTAGAGGGGCTTCGCAGCGGTAAAGTATTGCTTTTAAATTTTAATTAAGAAGAAAAGAAAACCTTTTTAAATTAAGTCTTAAAAAGAGGTGTAAAGATATTGACAATAAGCTACGCAAACCCACCAAGAAATGCAATCGTTTAAATCAAGGCGCGAGTCGAAAAACACCATCCCATAATATTAGTTAACGATTAACACATTTCTATATGTATTGTAAGCATACAATACAACTGATAATATGTTGCGCTTATTTATCTGGTGTACCGACATTTTTGCGCGTTTAACGTCTGAAATCTAACGTGGTTTGTGCCCTTCAGAATGAAAACAGTTTGCATTTACCTTTTTAGTAAAAGGCGAGCTTTTAAGCCTGAGAAATCACCCCGTAAATGCACACGTTTAATTGCACATGTGTTAATATGTATGCTTACACAGTATTAAAAGACAGTGAACAACGTCATTTACCTTTGTTCCCGCGTTTGATACAAGGCGAGCTTTTAAGCCTGAGAAATCACCCCGTAAATGCACACGTTTAATTGCACATGTGTTAATATGTATGCTTACACAGTATTAAAAGACACTCAAAAATTAACATCATTTACCTTCATTCCCGCGTTTGACTCGTGCTGTAAATCTCTTCCTTGTTTTTAGTTCACGTGATTATGTAGGAGGCGTGATGACGCGATACGTGACTCCGCCTCCTCCATTAGAGTATATGGACAAAAAACATGTTCCAGTTATGACCATTACGCGTAGAATTTCGAAATGAAACCTGCCTAACTTTTGTAAGTAAGCTGTAAGGAATGAGCCTGCCAAATTTCAGCCTTCCACCTACACGGGAAGTTTGAGAATTAGTGATGAGTGAGTCAGTCAGTCAGTCAGTCAGTCAGTCAGTGAGTCAGTGAGTCAGTGAGGGCTTTGCCTTTTATTAATATGTATATATATATATATATATACAGTGATCCCTCGCTATATCGCGCTTCGCCTTTCGCGGCTTCACTCTATCGCGGATTTTATATGTAAGCATATTTAAATATATATCGCAGATTTTTTGCTGGTTCGCGGATTTCTGAGGACAATGGGTCTTTTAATTTCTGGTACATGCTTCCTCAGTTGGTTTGCCCAGTTGATTTCATACAAGGGACGCTATTGGCAGATGGCTGAGAAGCTACCTAACTTACTTTTCTTCTCTCTCTTGCGCTGACTTTCTCTGATCCTGACGTAGGGGGTGTGAGCAGGGGGGCTGTTCGCACACCTAGACGATACAGACGCTCATCTAAAAATGCTGAAAGATTATCTTCACGTTGCTACCTTCTGTGTGCAGCTGTTTCCTGAAGCGCCGTGCTGCACGGTGCTTCGCATACTTAAAAGCTCAAAGGGCACGTATTGATTTTTCAGTTTGTTTTTCTCTGTCTCTCTCTCTCTCTCTCTCTCTCTCTCCCTGCTCCTGACGGAGGGGGTGTGAGCTGCCGCCTTCAACAGCTTTGTACCGGCGGTGCTTCGCATACTTAAAAACAAACAGCCCTATTGATTTGTTTGCTTTCCCCTCTGTTTCCTTTGAAGAGGAAGATATGTTTGCATTCTTTTAATTGTGAGACAGAACTGTCATCTCTGTCTTGTCATGGAGCACAGTTTAAACTTTTGAAAAAGAGACAAATGTTTGTTTGCAGTGTTTGAATAACGTTCCTGTCTCTCTACAACCTCCTGTGTTTCTGCGCAAATCTGTGACCCAAGCATGACAATATAAAAATAACCATATAAACATATGGTTTCTACTTCGCGGATTTTCTTATTTCGCGGGTGGTTCTGGAACGCAACCCCCGCGATGGAGGAGGGATTACTGTATATATATATATATATATATATATATAGCAGTTGTACCTGATGTTAAGAGGCCTAAGGATGTGAAGAGAAGTGAGTAGGAAGTGATGACTAAAGGTACAGCAAGGTAGGCAAGTGTTGTACTGTCCTATCTGGTAGACATAGAGTGACCTTTGTTCAGTTAGGCAGGCCCAGAGAACCTTAAGTGTTAATAATTTGTCTCTATTATTTTTGAAATCCTTATCCCTCAATCCCTGTACCTTTCAGTGTATTATGTTTTTTATTATAATAAATCCCTTGTACATACTGTGTATATATTCTACTTGTTAACTCATCCACAGGTAAATTATGTGTAGTTAATCAAGACATATTTAATCAAGGTGAAGTGAGTAAGGGGTGTGTGGCAGTGTGTGCTTATTGTTTAAAAAAATGGTGTCAGGTTTGGTGGGTGCATGAGCGTGCGGCAGCAAAACTCAGCAACCTTGAAATGTTTGATGGGGAAATTGGCTGTTTGCGCAAATATGCTCAGTTCACTTTCCTCATTGGTACTCTGTGAATCGTTAATGGAGCTACATACATTCACAAGGTATAAAAAGCCTGGGGAGCATTGAGAGGGGTAAGCAATTAAAAAAAAAAAAAAAACAGGAAGTCTTTTTGGAAATGATTAGATTGGATGGAATGGCAGTGCAGATGGTTTGTGATGAAATGGTCAGGGAGGGGATGGAGAGGTGTGAGAGGTGCTCCAGGAGCAAACTGGATAGCTCCTGACGAGTGGTTAAGAGCAGGAGAGATCAGATGCCCATAGGAATCATCTGAATGACAGCATAGGTTTCAGGAAGATGGAGTTGGGCATGGCGTATCTCAGCAGATAACAAAGGAAGATGTCAAGACAGGGAGTCAGTGAAGAGCCGCATTCACCCGTGTCATCAGCATATTGAGTAGATAGGTGTGTGGGGTGAGATGAGAGTGACTGAAAAGCACTATGAAGAAGAATTGTCAATTCCCATTGGTTTAATCCTTCAGTTTTATTACTTCTATTTATTGTTTTATAAATTCATCACAAGCACAGTTTAATTGGGGATTATTTATTTATTTATCGACTGCACTTTGTTTTGGATACTGCACAATATGCTTCAAACCACCTTTTGCTTCTTTGAATCCTTATTACAATAATGCATCTCGGTTCATGACTATTGATGTCCTGAGTTCAAGGAGGTGATACCACCTATGGGCAACCTGGATACCACAGGGTTAACTTCATATTCATTATGTGAAAATTTAATAGCAAATTTCCATTACTAGTGCTGTCACAGATTATCTAGAACAGATAACTTTTAATTGCTTTTATTTGGAGAAACTATTAACAAAAATCATTTATTGTATGAGCAGGTTCTATTTGTTCCATGGCAAATTTCTACACATATGAGTACTGAGCTTCTGATGATTATCATATTGTACTAATGTGGTCTGAATCATCTGACATTTCATCCAAACAATTTTTTAACAGAAAGATATAAAGTTTTAATTAATGGTGTTCTGATAACTTGTGGCAAATCTGAAAAAAATGGTATCAAATGTATGAGTAGTTCCACCTACTCTAATAAATAGAGAAGTGAAAGAGGGAATAGCAACCTTCAAAAATTTAATCCAGGTTGATAATGGTTTGTTAATAACTTCAACTGCTTTTATCTAAAAAAGCATGATAAATTTAAATTTATTCTTTCATCCCCTGCTCAAAAAAAAATCAGATTTAGCAGTTTGATACGTGGTAGAATCCTGTACTTATAGCAGATTAAAGTTAAAATGCAGCTCTACAGGAACTGAAATATGTTATGTTGTAAATACTGTTTATAAGCGAAAGTGAGATATATTCTCTTTTATTTGCCTTTTTCACTATTTAGTTATGAAATATTTGATCCACTGAAATTTAAATAAGGACTATTAAGTTCACTATGACCTTTACCTGCTTGATTTAAAACCTTTTTTACAAATTACTTATATTATTTATGGGCTGAATATTATAATTATTAATGTTCATTTTCAGTAAAGCTCTCAGATTGTCAATACATTTTGAAGTATTATTATTAAATGTTTTGTTTCTGGTTCTTAAGTGATAATTTAATGTCAAGGTCAAGAGGAGGTCAAAAGTAATCAAATAGTAATCTAAAATTTTCTCATTAAAAGGAGACATGTATGTTAACACCATAAGTGATAATTATATAACAAGAATATGATTATTATGAGAGTGGCTAGCACCTTTTTCATTTTGGAGAACCCCCTCATAATCAATTGGGAAGAAAAAATCTTTGAGGAGCATTTGCTTCCACATTTATGTTAATATTAAAGTCAGCCAATGAGATTACTTTATTGAAACATAGCTGAGTAAAAGGTTTTTAACTTGAGACAAAGTCAGAGAGGCGTGATTGCTATGGTTTGGACCTGTGCAGAGGAGTATATCGGAAGAAGGATGTTAAGGATAGAGCTGCCAGCCATGATGAAAAGAGGAAGGCGTGAGAGAAGATTTATGGATGTGGTGAGAGGACATTCAGGTGACAGGTATCACAGAGCTAGATGCAGAGGATAGGAAGATATGGAAAAAGATGATCCACTGTAGCGACTCCTAACAGGAGCAGCCGAAAGAAGAAGAAGAAGAAGGGATCTGTAAATCAATATTCAGTAACAATAGGGAGTCCGTGGTAGGTAGCTCTACTGCCTTTATGATTGGATCATGGGTTTGAATCTCACACCCAGTAAATGTCTGGATTTAGAAAATCTCTCCATGTCTGTGGTGTTAGTTTCACATACTCTGACTTTTCCTCCCTCATCCCCAATGATGTGCATTTTAATTTGATTGACTACTCTAGTGGAAATAGGTCAGTTTGCAGTGCGTTTGTTAACTCTATGATGATGTTTTGGGCAACATTACTTTTGCTTGAGTTAAAAAAAATACTTTATCTCTGTTACATTTCTGTCACTCTAATTACTATTTGGATTTTTTCACATTTAATGTTTAAACTTGAAGGCTACTTTACTGTAAAGAACTAATGACAACTGCTTGCCGTTAGCTGGCTTACTGTTAGTATGGGTTCCATTGGCCATTTCCAGCAGTTACTCACAGCATACATGAGCTCTCATTTCCATTTCAGAAAACTGTAAGCAATTGCTGTTGTGTAGCTAACTTGCCAACACATTCTCTAGAAAAAGAGAATAACCTGTGCTAGGTTTCTGAATTACACTTCAGTATTAAAATTAGTTAAAAACATCACTATTTCATTTGCCATGCTAGAAACTATTGCTAGCTTCAAAAAACTAAAAACTGTATATAAAGGTTTGATGTTGAAAAGCAGTGGGATTTTTGTGTCCAGAATGAGTTGTTATTATTATTAGTATTTATTTATAGCTAGACTGAGTAAAATGAAAAACGTTCTTGGTGTGTGAATCAGAGTACAATAAATAGCTGTTATTGACATACTGTAAGTTAGCATTTGGGGAAAGCTGTGTGTTAAAGACCTCACTTCAAAGTTCATTTAGTCTGAATTACAGAAGAGTATGTTTTTAGCTGCAAACAGCTGAGCCTTTTAAAAACATTTGTATGTAGTTTAAAAATAAGTTAATTTTTGTAAAATACAGAAAACCTTACTTGTTTATTTTTGTATGTAATCTCTCTTTTTAGCATTTCTAGTTTTATTGGAACTAGTTGACATTTTGAAAAGAAATCATAAAATCTTTCATATTCATTTTTTTGGAAAGATGTACATTTTTTAAGTGTTGACAATGTTAACACTGTGTCACCCACATGAGCATAGGGTTTGTCTCATGGGTTTTGTTCATGAGAAACAAAGGAGGTGACACTGGCACCAAGCTGTCTTCCATTTCCTGTCATAGAGTGGAGGAACATTCACAGAATTAACTCTCATGTCAGTGCCAGAGAATCGTCAGTAGCTCAGCCCCTTCTCCCTGCGGCACAATTTAAAAAAAATTGCTTACAGAACGTAGGCGTTCACTTGGAAACCAGCTGTCAATGAGATCGGACATCTAGTAGGCTGCTAATCACCTGAGCTGAAGAGCTGAAAACTCAGCAATTCTGTTGTTTCTTTTCTTTCATTAGTTTTTGGATATTAAACAGGACATCTCACAAGAACTGTCAATCTCTTTATTTTTTTTATAACTGTTATTGTTTCAGTACATTAAAAGCCTAATTTATAACAAAGTAATTTGAGTACTTCAGCAAAAGACTCATGGGAAGGACTTTTTGAACTGAAAACTAGACTTTTGATCAACTAGTGATTGGGAGAAGCAGGTCTTAAAGTCAAGAAGTCACTCCCACTAGTGTTTGAGTTTTCTGTTTTTGATAATTCCAGAAATAAATATTTAACAGATTTTTTCCCAAAAAAGCATTTGTTTTTTATGTTTTGAGCAAGCAACTGGACAACAGTCATGTAGATTTTTTTTTTCTTTTTTCCATTGATGTTTTTCACATTGTTTGCCATTGTACAGTACTGGCCACCATTGAGTTTTGTTATGTCATAAACTTCTTTCTCCACATTCTGCATGGAAGCACTGAATATTTTTTTTCTCAGCCACCACTACAAAGTATATGGGGTAAGTAACATATTAAAAGATTGTTTTTGGGTGCAATATTCCTTTAAGAACCTTTTAAATACATGTATTTGAAACTCTGATGGAAAGGCCATTATGATTATTTTCCAAATAAACACTCAGGTAGCATATAAATCAATCTCTCTATATTCTGTAGCAAGCAACTATAAGTGGACTTCTGAGCAGGAGGATGTGGTCAGGGACAGGTGGTGCAGATGAATAAATCTGTAAAATAATTAAATCAACAGCTTAAATGAGAACCTGGAGGTCTGGATCAGAATAACACTGAAGCAAAATGGAACAGAGCAGGAAAACATCAAAAGTAAGAGTGGTCTGCTGAACAAGCTCCCTCTTAAAGAGGGCACCAGTCAACAAAAGATGTCAAGTGATCATCAGTTTATAGGCAAATGACCTGGACCAACACTAGCAAGTTCTGGTTTTTATTATAATCTGGGGTGCATTCTCATCATTACTTTAAAATGAAAAATGGAAAAGGAAAATATAATATTCACAACATTTCCTTTCATTCAAGATGGATCATTAAGATGAATTATAGATCCAAAACTGAACATATGAAGTCAAACAGTGGTTTGTTGAATGCAACAGTGAGTTTAGTCTTATTTGTTGGCATTTATGACCATCAGACCTGATTCTATATGCATGGATGCATAGTGTCCTCATTAATGCAGGCAAAATTCCATACACATGTAGTCTCCAAGATCTCCAGTTAACAGATTTTTCAAACTTAAATACATTGCAAATGTACTGATTTAATGAGATTTGATCCTAAGTCATACTGTATAAACTTAAATTTGAATACTACATCCTGATGATAAGCCCCAGGCCTCCTGCAACCCTGAAGTGGATTAACAGGGTTGGACAGTGAGTGGATGGACAGAAATACTGCATTTTTGCAACATCTGAAACACATACTGTACAACATAATCCTTGTGTTCACCAGTTAACTTTCAAGAAACCAGTAGGATTTCATATTTTGCAGATTTATAGATGCTGCAGATCCAAACTTGCAAACATTTTGCTGTTAATTGTTACGTTTTTGAGTCATTGTGATCAGAGGAGTTCAGGCAGGATTTACATTGTGACTGCTTAGATGCAGAAATGAATTATAGCACACAAGTTAGTAGATACATATACAGCAATTCTTCATTTGAATGTAAGGCACTAACAATGAGTCCAAAACACAATACATTGCTGCATTCACAGGGAATCTGACAGACTGCTTAAATTCTGTGCTTCAGTTATTCATTGTGAATGTTGCATGTGTTAGGTGGATTGAAATCTCTAAATTGTACCCAAATTGGGATGCTATAAAGTGTATTTCAAGGTACTCTCAATATGAACACCTTATCATTTTAGAGTCAGTGTCAAGCACCCTCATATTACTTTTGGGAGAAAACATGTACTGTATATACTAACTTTACAGATTGTGGCATCAAGTGAAGAGCTGATTTTTTCCATGCTCGTGGACCTAGCTCCTGTTGGTGTGGAGTTTGCATGGTCTCAATATATCAGCTTCCTTTTTCCTCTTGAAAGTCCAGTGTCCCCCTGATCCCGGTATTGTACAGGTTGGCTAGATTAAGGATTTTAACTCTGTGTTTGTGCCAAACCTGTGATGACTTGGCACCTAATTCGGGATGGGTTTCTTCTTTGTACCCAATAGTGTCCTTTGAAAAAAGTAGGTTAAATACCAGAAATTCATTTATTTCATATATAGTTAGGCCCATAAGTATTTGGACAGTGACATAATGTTCTTAATTTTGGCTTTGGACACCACAACAATGGATTTGAAATTAAGCAATCATTATGTGACTGAAGTGTAGACTTTCAGTTTTAATTTAAGGGATTTACCAAAAATATTGTATGAGCCATTTAGGAATGACGGCCATTTTTCTGCATAGACCCCATTTTTCCTGGGGCTCAAAAGTATTTGGACAAACTAACATAATCATAAGTATAATGATCATTATCCATATTTGACTGAAAACCCTTTACAGTCAATGACAGCCTGAAGTCTGGAACCCACAGACATCTCCAAGTGCTGAGTTTCCACCCTACCGATGCTTTACCAGTCTTTGAGACTGCATCTGTCTTCAGGCGCTGCTTGTTTATTGGACTTTCTGCCACCAGTTATGTCTTCAGTAAGTGAAATGCTTGTCTATTTGGGTTGAGGTCAGTTGATTGACTTGGCCATTGAAGATTATTCTACTACTTTGCATTGAAAAGAACTTGGTAAGCTTTTGCAGTATGTTTTGACTCATTGTGAAGCATCATCCTATTAGGTTTGGAGCATTTGGCTGAATCTAAGCAAATAGTGCAGCCCTATACAATTCAGAATTCATTCTAATACTTCTTACAGCAGTCATATCATCAGTAAACACTTATGACTGACTTTCATTTGCAGCCTGCATGATCATGCCATAAAACTGCCTCACTGTGTTTCACAGATGATGTGGTATGCATCGGACCCCAAGCTATTTCTTCTCTTCTCCATACTCTTCTCTTTCCAACATTCTGGTATATATTGATCTAAGTTTTACTTGTCCAAAGAAAATAGCTCCAGAACTGGACAGGCATTTAAAAAATGTTTTCTCGCAAAGTCTTTTCTATCCTTCCTATGCTTGAGGTTTACCAGTGGCTTGCACCTTGTGGCAAACCCTCTATCTTTACTTTTGTGAAGTCTTCTTTTGATTGTAGACGTTGGCAATGACAGGTCTACATCCTGGGGAGTGTTCTTGGTTTGGCTAAATGTTGTTATGAGGTTCTTCTTCACCAAGGTCAGAATTCTGCAATCATCCAGCACAGTTGTCTTTGATGTGTGGCGGGTGGCCAAAATCCTTACCTGGCCAGGATGCCCAAGGCGTGAAAGGGGAGAGAGTATTATCAAGACAGTTTCTCCCCCGGGCCGATAGAGAGCAGCCCCTTTGGTTTCCAGTGGGGCCACTGGCTATGAGCATGGAAGCTCAACCCTGTTGGAACCCATGGCCACCACCAAGTGGCGGATGGACCTTTCCAGGGCCTTATTTGGTCACGCTTCCACCACACCTGGAAGAAGCTCATTAGGCACCTGGAGTCCTTCCAGGTGCCCTATAAAAAGTCGGTAGGGGGTATGGGGGAAGGGGGAGGGGATGGGCAAATCAGAAAAATAGTTGTCATTCCTAAACAGCTCATATAATATTTTCAATAAACCCCTTAAAATTAAAGCTGAAAATCTACACTTCAATCACATAATGATTAGTTTATTTCAAATCCATCGTGGTGGTGTACACAGCCAAAATTATGAAAATTGTGTCACTGTCCAAATACTTATGGACCTACATAACTGTGCATGAGATGATTTTTACTAAATGTACTTTTACAGTTTTACTTTTTTTGTTTCTAGACGTCTCTAGCGCCTTCAACACCATCCAACCTCTGCTCCTTAGGGACAAGCTGACAGAGATGGGAGTAGATTCATATCTGGTGGCATGGATCATGGACTATCTTACAGACAGACCTCAGTATGTGCGTCTTGGGAACTGCAGGTCTGACATTGTGGTCAGCAACACAGGTGCGCCGCAGGGGACTGTACTTTCTCCAGTCCTGTTCAGCCTATATACGTCAGACTTCCAATACAACTCGGAGTCCTGCCACGTGCAAAAGTTCGCTGATGACACTGCTATCGTGGGCTGCATCAGGAATGGGCAGGAAGAGGAGTATAGGAACCTAATCAAGGACTTTGTTAAATGATGCGACTCAAACCACCTACAACTGAACACCAGCAAAACCAAGAAGCTGGTGGTGGATTTTAGGAGGACCAGGCCCCTCATGGACCCCGTGATCATCAGAAGTGATTGTGTGCAGAGGGTGCAAACCAATAAATACCTGGGAGTGCAGCTGGATGATAAATTGGACTGGACTGCCAATACTGATGCTCTGTAAGAAAGGACAGAGCCGACTATAATTCCTTAGAAGGCTGGCAATAAGATGCTGCAGATGTTCTATCAGACGGTTGTGGCGAGCACCCTCTTCTACACATTGGTGTGCTGGGGAAGCAGCATAAAGAAGAGGGACGCCTCACGCCTGGACAAACTGGTGAGGAAGGCAGGCTCTATTGTAGGCACGGAGCTGGACAGTTTGACATCCGTGGCAGCGCGACGGGCACTGAGCAGGCTCCTGTCAATAATGGAGAATCCACTGCATCCACTAAACAGTATCATCTCCAGACAGAGGAGCAGCTTCAGCGACAGACTGCTGTCAATGTCCTGCTCCACTGACAGACTGAGGAGTTCGTTCCTCACCAATACTATGTGACTCTTCAATTCTACCCGGGGGGGTAAACGTTAACATTATACAAAGAAATTGTCTGTCTGTTATACCTGCATTGTTATCACTCTTTAATTTAATATTGTTCTTTATCAGTATGCTGCTGCTAGAGTATGTGAATTTCCCCTTGGGATTAATAAAGTATCTATCTATCTATCTATCTATCTATCTATCTATCTATCTATCTATCTATCTATCTATCTATCTATCTATCTATCTATCTATCTATCTATCTATCTATCTATCTATCTATCTATCTGATCAGCGGTAGCTAGGAGAGTCCTCAAGCGCACAAAAAGTAGAATCACTCATGTATAAATAATAAAATTTAAAGACGACCCCAACAAGGTTTCGCAAAACTGAATTACGCAATTATTAAACAGAGTGAATACAAAGTTCTGCTCTTAAAGTCCAAATACATTATTAAAATCCCCAGAGGTGATTGAAACACAGTAAATTATCAGCTGTTTGTAGAAGACTCCAGCTAAAAACCAATTTTCCAAACTCCCCAGAGGAGCTGCAACATGAACCCCACTGTAGGCTATAATTCAGTATCCATCATTTTAAAATCTAAGCCAGAAAAGACACCATAGACGTGGAGATTACTGGAACAATATGTGAATTCATGCTTGCTAGATTAACCTTAAAGTGGCACTCACTTTTGTTTATGAGGCACTGTTAATACCTACTGAAAAGTACGAATCTAGAACAGATTTTATAATATGCTAATCATCCTATTTAACATTTGTCAGACTGCAGGATAATCCTTGGTAATTCACCGATAATGGAGAAAGTTTCATATTATATTTTAAAATGAGTATTGAGGAAAAATAAAATGTGAAAGAAAAAAAGAAGCTATAAATATTTTATTAGCTCATGGATATAGTACTAGGATTCCTAGTTATGATTTTAAATTAAACTGATATAAACCAATATAGATCAAGCAGCAAATATTTGCACATCACTTTCTAGGACAGTCCATTTTTATTGTCTTTTGGATAGCTTCCATTATCATCAAGCTGTTTGTACAAAATGATTATCCAGTTGGGATGCAACTGTCTAATCTCTGAACTCAGTCTAACAGGGAGACTTATTTATACATCACATTGAGACAAATTTTTAAATTCTCCAGCCACACAAACTCTCATTATCAAGGCAAAAGCGGAACAACTTTTTCCTATGCCTATTTTGTTTCACCATTTATACAAAGTAGGCCTGCTACTGTTCTGTGTAGAAAAAAACTAATGTCTGGTCAAACATGTTACATACAGTTGCCAGTGCATTTTTCTTGCTAATTGTTTTACTGTACTGCCAAAGGCCTAAACTTGTGTTGTCACAACCAGCCTGTCTTTTATATAAACTGGGGACACTGTTTTTTTTTATATGTTTCAAAAATTGAAAAATTGAATATATTGTAACAACATAAATTGTAGCAGTAAGTTGGGAAGCAAAAAATGAGAATGGCTATAAGAGTCAAAGACCAAAAAATCCATTAGATCCCGACAGGCTAGGACTATGTTTTGCTTCAGCAGTTAATGTCCTGTTGTATATATGAGTAAGTTATAGATCATTGTTTTTTAGCAAATCTCTTCTACAGTTGACTTTAAAAGAGCACTCAGTCTATTCAAAATACATTTGAATGATGTACAGAAGTGTTCATAGTTAGTAATTCACAGAACATTTTAAAGTAGAGTAAGCAAAAGCTTGTTATAAAGTTAGTTCCAAGGTTAAATGAAAACTAGCAGTCTAAAAAAATCACAGATACCTAAAAGTTGATAGTGTCAGTTATTTTTGAAGAATATTTGGAAGATTGAAAGGCTGCAGCACCTTGCCTATCCCAAGATGTTAAATGAAGAGTTGCATTGTTATAGGAGTACAACACCCATGTGGTTTGTGGCAATGGCCGAAAAAAAAATAATCTTATGTTTTCATGGAGAATGGTGATACCGTTTCTGATATTAAAGGGGTCTATAGTGACCAACCATGGACAACACCAAACAATATTAAAAAATCTCCATAAGAGAATCTTATGTCACTCATGTTGCATAATCCAAATGTCAATGTGCAAATCACATGCATTTTTTGAAAAATTAGTGATGAAATAAATAGAAAATGATAGTAATTCACAAACAAGAAGCCTGTTCACAAGGGATCATGCTTTTCAATTGAAGAGAGGACTCTTGACCAGTGAATGAGGGGGAGAGGCAGGTCTTAATTCCAGTGTAGTGTTGATCACTTTCTCCATTCTCCATACAAATGATTATTTTCTCTCTTATTAAAAAAAGTCATAGGTTGTAATTTTTTATTCTATGTGAATTTTAATACTAGTTACCCTTTAAGATTTATTGGCTAACATGTAGGGAATAAGCAAGTTCCCCATGTGGTGTTATTGCTTAAGTGTATTTTTACACAGCAGCGCTACTCAATTAACAAATTTTGATAGATGAAAATGAATGGCAATATAATTTTTCTTTAATAATAAGTGTGTGATACAACCGCATACCATATCTTCAGTTTTCTCATTCTCACCACTAACTGAATTCTGTAAAGAGTTCTTCTCAGCCTGATAACAACTTAATACACAAGCCCTTAACAGATGGACACGTTAGTAGGCTGGAGAGATATTCTAAATATCTGGGTCTATTTTATGTAATTGTTTTTTTAAAAAGGAAAGGAAGAGATGCACTAGGCCTCCAGTACAGGATTCTGACCTTTGCTGTGTTCTGACATAATTATTCCCTGGAGATTATTTTGATGTTTATGAACACTTCTTAGGGCTCGATGTGAAACTGAACTGCATGTCTTCCAGGAAAACATTCAAAGTTTTGATTTTTTTGCCCCATTTGATACAGAGTAGCTGTTTTGTATTGGGGTTTCTGTAAATTTATAATTTTAAAGAATCATGCAGTTCCTTATGATGTGTGAGCCACACAGATTATATTTTTTGTACATCCACCATATGGTTCTGAGCTTTGGATATTTGTCAAAATGTGCAAGAGAAGTATAGATTGAATAATCTATAGCAGTAAAGTCAATATCCTACACTAACCAATTAACAATTAGCCTCCCAGATTGCAGTGGCCTTTTTTAATTTAGCAAGCTGAGATGTCAGTTTTACCACTCCCATCTCTGCTGATCAATTTGAGGTTACAAGTTAAAATCCTGGAGGGGATATGTGTACTGTGCTTACTCAAGTAAATGCTGAACCTGTTCTGTGGTATATTGATTTTTATGTTCAATTGGTTTGTATATGCATTTATTCCTTGACCCATCTGTGTGCTGACACTGCTCATTCTAGTTCAGGGCAGAGAGTGTTAGGTCCAAGAGAGAAAACCTTCCTCGGGGGTGTTTGTTTAGGATAGGGCACACATATGCTACATGCTTACATTTGTTTATGTAAGAACAATTCAGAATTATGGCAAGCTTTTTCAGCACTTAATCACCTTGATATCATAATTCAGATTGCCCATATCATGGTATAATTTGACGTCAGCAATTTTAAAATGGGTATCTGCTATTTGGACCAGTTGAAGGAATGCTTTTCCTTTTCAATTTTCTTTTAATTAATGGTGCCGCTGCCATCCATGTTGAACATGGCTTAGTGGTTTTGTACACAAATTTACTTTTGGCATTATTTTTCTTTTATCTACCAGGTGTATATTGAAGAAGATAAAGATTTATAATTGGTGTTGGGCTACATGTTTTAGAAGGCGGCAAATAAAGTGAATATCAAAACATGCTGAAACTACAGTGGGAGATTGTGATTGTGGCTATAGCACTTTTTTGTTTGCTCTCATACATATATAATTGGTGGAATAGCATCCCATCAAAATATTGGTTCTGTCTTGTATCCTGTGCTGTAATGACAGAACTCCTATTACATTAAAAAACAGGATTAAAACTTGCATATAAATGCTTAGTTTGATGGATATTAAACCAAGGTTTGTTAGCAACTTTCTTGTATATTAATTTAGAGAAAAGCTAAGCAAAATGACACCTTTTATTGGCTAACTAGAAAGATTACAATATGCAAGCTTTCGAGGCAACTCAGGCCCCTTCTTCAGGCAAGATGTAATACAGAAACTGAAGTTTCCTATGTTTATATACACACTCTAGGACAAGAAACAACATTGGTAAATATTTAAATGAGAGATTTTGAATGTAAAAAATTAATAGATTCATTCAGGCTAGGGTTAATTTAGTAAGAGAGAAAAGAACAATGTATTGTCAAGATCTCTGGATAAGATAACTGTCCAACAAAGTCTTCTGAAGTTTGTAATGAGTTTTTTCAAAACAATGTGGGTCTGTAGACAGGTTGTCTGTCATTCTGAGAGATGTAAACAATCCTCATATCTGGCCATAAAACTCTTGTCTTTATTCAATCCATGTTGTAAAGTATTAAATTTTAGCATGAGTTTAACTTCCCATTCTTTTCTCTCTTGCTGTGTTTTGAAGTTGCCCATAAGCACTGTGACCTTAAAGTCCTTCTCACAGTGTCCATGGCTGTTGAAGTGGGCCGCCACAGGAACATCTGTGTTGCCATGTTTAATGTGGAACCTGTATAAATTCATTCTCTGGCGGAGTGTTTGTCCAGTTTCTCCCACATAGAGTGCAGTGTCAGGACATTTCATGCAGAAAATTAGGTAGACTACATTAGATGATCTGCAGGAAAATGATCCCTTGATGTGATGTTCAAGTCGGCAGTGTGGTATAATAACTATACGGTCTGTATCATAGATGTGGGCACATGTTTTGCATCTTTTCTGTAGGCATGGAGATGTGCCATTTTCTGTTGGTTCACTTAGGGAGCCTCGGACAATTAATTGTTGAAGGTTTGGTGGTTGTCTGTATGCCAGGAGGGGAGGTTCAGGAAATACATTTTTCAGTGTTTGGTCATTGTTTAGTATTGGCTGAAGTTCTTTTATAATTTTTCGAAATTCTTAAACTTCAGCCAATACTAAACAATGACCAAACACTGAAAAATGTATTTCCTGAACCTCCCCTCCTGGCATACAGACAACCACCAAACCTTCAACAATTAATTGTCCGAGGCTCCCTAAGTGAACCAACAGAAAATGGCACATCTCCATGCCTACAGAAAAGATGCAAAACATGTGCCCACATCTATGATACAGACCGTATAGTTATTATACCACACTGCCGACTTGAACATCACATCAAGGGATCATTTTCCTGCAGATCATCTAATGTAGTCTACCTAATTTTCTGCATGAAATGTCCTGACACTGCACTCTATGTGGGAGAAACTGGACAAACACTCCGCCAGAGAATGAATTTATACAGGTTCCACATTAAACATGGCAACACAGATGTTCCTGTGGCGGCCCACTTCAACAGCCATGGACACTGTGAGAAGGACTTTAAAGTCACAGTGCTTATGGGCAACTTCAAAACACAGCAAGAGAGAAAAGAATGGGAAGTTAAACTCATGCTAAAATTTAATACTTTACAACATGGATTGAATAAAGACAAGAGTTTTATGGCCAGATATGAGGATTGTTTACATCTCTCAGAATGACAGACAACCTGTCTACAGACCCACATTGTTTTGAAAAAACTCATTACAAACTTCAAAAGACTTTGTTGGACAGTTATCTTATCCAGAGATCTTGACAATACATTGTTCTTTTCTCTCTTGCTAAATTAACCCTAGCCTGAATGAATCTATTAATTTTTTACATTCAAAATCTCTCATTTAAATATTTACCAATGTTGTTTCTTGTCCTAGAGTGTGTATATAAACATAGGAAACTTCAGTTTCTGTATTACATCTTGCCTGAAGAAGGGGCCTGAGTTGCCTCGAAAGCTTGCATATTGTAATCTTTCTAGTTAGCCAATAAAAGGTGTCATTTTGCTTGGCTTTTCTCTACATTCATAATGGCTAACACGGTACAACACCCTAGTACTACTTGTATATTAATTGAAATGCATTGTCATGTTGCAATTCATATACAGCATTGTCATGTTGCAATTCATATAGATGAAAAGCTTTTGTAGGATGGGTGGATGATCTCAAAGTTAATAATCAGGTTTACTTTTGGCAGTTCTGGTACTGGTTCATATTTGTCCTTAGTTGCACAAATAACCCAGACATGCTTGTTGCAATAAACAAACAATACAATTTATTTATAACATATGAAATGAAATAATGAAAGTAGATATATGCAACTGAATAGACTGACAGGAAGTGAAGTGATAGATAATCGAGTTTTACTGTGTATATATATTGTGGCAGATGCCTGGGAGGACCAGGAGAGGGACAATACCTCCCCTGGGCCATGAGAGGGCAGCCACCCTGGTCTGAGCTTAGAAGCTCATCCCTGTTGTGGCCCATGGCCCCTGCCAGGGAGCGCCTGGAGGATTATGGAGCCCTGGACTGTAGCACTTCCGCAACAACTGGTGTCGGGTCTGTCAGTGTACGGGGGGCTGTCTTACCACAATATATATATGTATATGTATAAGTATCAAATTGCATCTTCTGTTTCATATTACTTAGCTTGAAATATAGCATTTGTCAGCAAAAAAATGCATGTGCGTCTCCAGACCTTAGTATTGGTGTTGCGGTGCACTTTTTAGTTTAATTGATATTTTTATTTGTTTTTCATGACCATTCTGATAAGAAGGACTCCTATGGATCTTCACTCTTGTCATTGATGCAATATGCTCATTAGTAAAACATACAGTCAAGTCATTATCTTGTTCTCTAATTATAGACACTAATTTCAAGTCACCTTGCAAAAGCCATCTGTGGAATAAAATGATCTTATTATTATTATTATTCTTTCGGCTGTTCCTGTTAGGGGTTGCCACAACGGATCATCTTCTTCCATATCCTCCTGTCTTCTGCATCTTGCTCTTTTACATCCACCACCTGCAAGTCCTCTCTCACCATATCCATAAACCTTCTCTTAGGCCTTCCTCTTTACCTCTTGCCTGGCAGCTCTATCTTTAACATCCTTTTCCCAATATACACAGCATCTCTCCTCTACAAATGTCCAAACCAACGCAATCTTGCCTCTCTGACTTTGTCTCCCAACCGTCCAACTTGAGCTGACCCTCCAATGTACTAATTTCTAATCATACACCCAGTGCAAATCTTAACATCTTTAACTCTGCCACCTCCAGCTCTGTGTCCTGTTTTCTGGTCAGTCCTACCGTCTCTAACCCATATAACATAGCTGGTCTCACTACTGTCCCTTTCACTCTTGCTGATACCTGTCACTCACAAATCACTCCTGACACTCATCTCCACACATTCCACCCTATCTGCACTCTCTTTTCACTTCTCTTCCACAATCTTCATTACTCTGAATTGTTGATCCCAAGTATTTAAACTCATCCACCTTCACCAACTCTATTCCCTGAATCCTCACCATTCCTCTGACCTCCCTCTCATTCACATACATGCATTCTGTCTTGTTCTTACAGACCTTCATTCCTCTCCTCAATAGAGCAAACCTCCAACTCTCCAGGGTCTCCATCAACATCCTCAGAGCAAACATTGCATCTGTGGTGCTCTTTTCTGGCATGAAACCATACTGCTGCTCACTAATCATCACCTCCCTTCTTAACCTAGCTTCCACTATTCTTTCCCATAACTTCATGCTGTGGCTCATCAATTTATCCCCCTGTAGTTACTACAGCTCTGCATATCCCCCTTATTCTTAAATGTTGGTACCAGTAATAATAATAATAATTCATTACATTTATATAGCGCTTTTCTCAGTACTCAAAGCGCTATCCACACAGGGAGAAACCGGGAAGCGAACCCACAATCTTCCACAGTCTCCTTACTGCAAAGCAGCAGCACTACCACTGCGCCACCTGTGAGGACCACTTCTTCTCCACTCCTCAGGCATCCTCTCACTTTCCAAGATTTCATTAAACAATCTGGTTAAAAACTCCACTACCATCTCTCCTAAACACCTCCATGCTTCCACAGGTATATCATCTGGACCAACGGCTTTTCCATTTTTCATCCTTTTCATGGCTGTCCTTACTTCCTCCTTGCTAATCCGTTGCATTTCCTGATTTACTATTTCCACATCACCCAACCTTCTGTCGCTCACATTCTCTTCATTCATCAGCCTCTCAAAGTACTCTTTCCATCTGCTCAACAAATCCTCCTCACTTGTGAGTATGTTTCCATCTTTAACCTTTATCACCCTAACCTGCTGCACATCTTTCCCAGCTCGGTTCCTCTGTCTAGCCAATCGGTACAGGTCCTTTTCTCCCTCCTTTGTGTCCAGCCTCTCATACAACTCATCATATGCCTTTTCTTTAGCCTTTGCCACCTCTCTCTTCACCTTGTGCCTTATATCCTTGTACTCTTGTCTACTTTCTGCATCTCTCTGGCTTTCCTGCTACTTCTTCACCATCCTCTTCCTCTGTATACTCTCCTGTACTTCCCCATTCCACCACCATGTTTGCTTTTCCTCCTTTCTCTGTTCAGATGTCATGCCAAGCACCCTTCTAGCTTTAAATCTTACTACTTCTGCTGCTGTTGCCCAGCTGTCTGGCAACTCTTCACTGCCACCCAATGCCTGTCTTACCTCGTCCTTACCCTCAACCTTGCAGTCTTCCTTTTTCAACTTAAACCATTTGATCATTTGCTTTGCCC
Source organism: Erpetoichthys calabaricus (assembly GCF_900747795.2). NCBI lineage: Eukaryota > Metazoa > Chordata > Cladistia > Polypteriformes > Polypteridae > Erpetoichthys > Erpetoichthys calabaricus. Next base: position 194,434,969 of record NC_041395.2, read on the forward strand.
TCCCCCTCCTCCTCTTCTTCTTGATCTCCAACGTCATCCTGCAGACCACCATCCTATGATGCCTAACTACACTATCCCCTGCCACCACTTTGAAGTCTTCATTGTCCTTCAGATTGACTCTTCTTCATAGGATATAATCTCCCTGAGTGCATCTTCCTCCACTTTTGTACGTCACCCTATGTTCCTCCCTTTTCTTAAAATACATATTCACCCCAGCCATTACCATCCTTTTGGCAAAATCGACTATCCTTTGACCTTCTTCATGCCTCTCCTTGACACCATACCTACCCATCACCTCCTTGTCTCCTCTTTTCCCTTCACCATGTCCATTGAAATCCTCTCCAATCACCACTTAATGTCCCTTGGGTACACTGTCTATCACTCCAACCAACTCACTCCAGAAATCTTCTTTTTCATCCATTGCACACCCAACTTGCAGGGTATATAAACTAACAACATTCATCATCACACCTCCATGTTCCAGCTTCAAATTTCATCACTCTGTCTGACACTCTTTTCACCTCCAAAACACTCTTGACATTTTGTTCCTTTAGAATAACCCCTACCCCATTTCTATCCACACCACGATAGAACATTTGAATCCACCTCTGATCCACCTGGCCTTATTCCCCTTCCATTTAGTCTCTTGCACACACAATATATCAACCTTCCTTCACTCCATCATATCATCTGAATCTCACCCCTTACCAGTCATACTACCAACATTCAAAGTTCATACCCTCACTTCCACTCTCTTTAACTTCCTCCTCTCCTTTTTCCTCTGGACACGTTCTAGAACCCCCAATCTTCTCTTTCTTCTCCCAACAGTAGCCCAATTTCTGCCAACACCCTGTTGGCTAACAATACTGGTGGCGGTTGTTGTTAACCCGTGACTCGAACGATCCGGTATGGAAATTTGTATTGTTGTCCACATGTCGATCTGGGAAAATTTTACACCAGATTCCCTTCTTGATGTAACCTTCCCCGTTTATCTGGGCTTGGGACCAGCACGAAGAAACACACATGTTTGTGTAACCCCTGTGGCTAGATTAACTTTACGATTGTTCCTGAGTCCTTCAAAGTAGCTATTTTTAGACATTTCCAAACACTGAAAAATGTATTTCCTGAACCTCCCCTCCTGGCATACAGACAACCACCAAACCTTCAACAATTAATTGTCTGAGGCTCCCTAAGTGAACCAACAGAAAATGGCACATCTCCATGCCTACAGAAAAGATGCAAAACATGTGCCAGTGTAATGGGCTAGAATTCAGTATTCTAAAAAAAATGACATTTTGGTGTGTTGCTTAGTGTCATGGGCTATAAACCAGTGTTTTAAAGAAAAGGCAGAATTTCTGGAAAATTCTGCTACAGGTTATTGCTTATGGCTATCTACAGGACACAAATATTTACCTGTCTTGCTAAAGAGCCATCTGCTTTGAATAGTCAGACTGCTTTGATTTAGTATCTTATCTACACATAATGTGGGGATACAGAAATGTCTGCATCCTTGGAAAATTAACGAGTTCTGGGGACATTGGTTTCTAATCAAGTACTCAAAGTAAATGTGTTTACACTATTTGTTATACAGAGTAAATTGGCTTGCACCATTGTTTTCACTGATTACCATGTTCATCTATGCAGAAATTGAAGTATATATATATTTCTGGGAAAAGGAGAATAAAGGTAGAAGAGAACAGAGAAGTATTGTCTGAGACTTGGGACTGCTGTCTGTTTCTTTTATGTTTAACACCATATTGCTGTGGCTACACCCTGTAGCAACAGTGACTTGTACCTGGCCCAGGTTCCCCTAGGCCTGAGGTCGGTAACACCCACATCTATGATACAGACCGTATAGTTATACCACACTGCCGACTTGAACATCACATAAAGGGATCATTTTCCTGCAGATCATCTAATGTAGTCTACCTAATTTTCTGCATGAAATGTCCTGACACTGCACTCTATGTGGGAGAAACTGGACAAACACTCCGCCAGAGAATGAATTTACACAGGTTCCACATTAAACATGGCAACACAGATGTTCCTGTGGCGGCCCACTTCAACAGCCATGGACACTGTGAGAAGGACTTTAAAGTCATAGTGCTTATGGGCAACTTCAAAACACAGCAAGAGAGAAAAGAATGGGAAGTTAAACTCATGCTAAAATTTAATACTTTACAACATGGATTGAATAAAGTCAAGAGTTTTATGGCAAGATATGAGGATTGTTTACATCTCTCAGAATGACAGACAGCCTGTCTACAGACCCACATTGTTTTGAAAAACTCATTACAAACTTCAAAAGACTTTGTTGGACAGTTATCTTATCCAGAGATCTCGACAATACATTGTTCTTTTCTCTCTTGTTAAATTAACCCTAGCCTGAATGAATCTATTAATTTTTTACATTTAAAATTTCTCATTTAAATATTTACCAATGTTGTTTCTTGTCCTAGAGTGTGTATATAAACACAGGGAACTCAAGTTTCTGTATTACATCTTGCCTGAAGAAGGGGCCTGAGTTGTCTCGAAAGCTTGCATATTGTAATCTTTTTAGTTAGCCAATAAAAGGTGTCCCCTCCTTTAACCGTCACCTTATCGTGGTGGAGGGGTTTGCGTGTCCCAATGATCCTAGGAGCTCTGTTGTCCGGGGCTTTATGCCCCTGGTAGGGCCACCCAAGGCAAACGGGTCCTAGGTGAGGGATGAGACAAAGTGCGGTTAAACAAAACCTCCTATGATGAAAAACAATTTTGGACGGCGTTTTCCCCTGCCCGGACGCGGGTCACCGGGGCCCCACTCTGGAGCCAGGCCTGGAGGTGGGGCTCGATGGCGAGCGCCTGGTGGCCGGGCCTGCACCCATGGGGCTCGGCCGGGCACAGCCCGAAGAGGCAACGTGGGTCCCCCTTCCCAAGGGTTCACCACCTATGGGAGGGGCCAAGGAGGTCGGGTGCAGTGTGAGTTGGGTGGTGGCCGAAGGCGGGGACCTTGGCGGTCCAATCCTCGGCTACAGAAGCTGGCTCTTGGGATGTGGAATGTCACCTCTCTGAAGGGGAAGGAGCCTGAGCTAGTGCGCGAGGTTGAGAGGTTCCGGCTAGATATAGTCGGACTCACCTCGACGCACAGCTTAGACTCTGGAACCAATCTCCTTGAGAGGGGCTGGACTCTGTACCACTCTGGAGTTGCCCCCGGTGAGAGGCGCCGAGCGGGTGTGGGTATACTTATTGCCCCCCGACTTGGAGCCTGTACATTGGGGTTTACCCCGGTGGACGAGAGGGTAGCCTCCCTTCGCCTTCGGGTGGGGGGACGGGTCCTAACTGTTGTTTGTGCGTATGCACCGAACAGCAGTTCAGAGTACCCACCCTTTTTGGAGTCCCTGGAGGGGGTGCTAGAGGGCATACCTTCTGGGGACTCCCTCGTTCTGCTGGGAGACTTCAATGCTCACGTGGGCAATGACAGTGAGACCTGGAAGGGCGTGATTGGGAGGAATGGCCCCCCGATCTGAACCCGAGCGGTGTTTTGTTATTGGACTTCTGTGCTCATCACGGATTGTCCATAACGAACACCATGTTCAAGCATAGGGGTGTTCATATGTGCACTTGGCACCAGGACACCCTAGGCCTCAGTTCGATGATCGACTTTGTGGTCGTGTCGTCGGACTTGCCGTCCGACTTGCTCGTCGTCTTGGACACTCGGGTGAAGAGAGGGGCGGAGCTGTCAACTGATCACCACCTGGTGATGAGTTGGCTTTGATGGTGGGGGAGGATGCCGGTCAGGCGTGGTAGGCCCAAACGTGTTGTGAGGGTCTGCTGGGAACGTCTGGCAGAGACCCCTGTCAGAAGTAGCTTCAAATCCCACCTCCGGCAGAACTTCGACCACATCCCGAGGGAGGTGGGGGACATTGAGTCCGAATGGGCCATGTTCCGTGCCTCTATTGTTGAGGCAGCTGACCGGAGCTGTGGCCGTAAGGTTGTCGGTGCCTGTCGTGGCGGCAATCCCCGAACCCATCTCCTCTGTTTCCTTCACCAACATGTCAATTGAAATCCACTCCAAACACCACTTTTTGTCCCTTGAGTACACTGTCCATCACCTCATCCAACTCACTCCAGAAATCTTCTTTCTCATCCATCGAACACCAACTTGCGGGGCATATGCACTGACAAACATTTATCATCACACCTTTAGTTTCCAGCTTCATAATCATTAATCTGTCTGACACTCTTTTCATCTCCAAAACACTGTTGACATACTGATCCTTTAGAATCACTCCTACCCCATTTATCCTCCCATTCACACCATGATAAAAAAATTTGAATTCACCTATTATCCAACTAGCCTGACTCCCCTTCCATTTAGTCTCTTGCACGCACAATATATCAAACTTCTCTCCATCTCTTCCCTTACCAGTCATACTGCCAACATTTAAAATTCCTACCCTTCATTCCTCTATCTTTACCTTCTTCATGTCCTTCTGCCTCCGGACTCATCTCCTCCATCTTCTTGTCCTTCTTCTGCTAACAGTAGCTCAATTTCCGCCAGCATCCTGTTGGCTAACAGTACTGGTGGCGGTTGTTGTTAACCCGGGCCTCGACCGATCCAGTATGGAAATTTGTATTGTTGTCTGCATATTGATTTGGCAAAATTTTACACCGGATGTCCTTTCTGACATAACCCTCCCCATTTATCCAGGCTTGGGACCGGAATGAAGGAACACACTGGTTTGTGCATCCCCAATGGCTGGGTTTAAGGAATAAAATGATAATAGTAATAATTTTGTGGTTCATTACACTGACCCTAAATCTGTGAATTAAACACGGCTGGTTCACCTTTCAAAGTAAACCAAAATGGAGACAAATGATCATTCAAAACAAGTCAGGGATATAATTATAATAAACAGAGATCTGGGTAAGGGTATAAGACCATCTTAAAGGTCATGATCACAACTCACAGATCAGTGCTGTCCATTATATGGAAGTGGTATAAATCGGCCACAATGATTAAGTCAGACAGCCCCTTAATATGTAGCTGTTGAACAAGAAGCACACTTGTCAGAAAGGCTACTCGGATGATAGTTCTGACTGAGTTGCAGAAGTCAGTGACTAATAGGAGAGGATATAGATGGTGCCACAATTTCCAAGGCATTGTACATAGGGGGGCTTTAGGTAAGAATGGCAAGAAACCCCGGCTGAAAAAAAAACATGTTCTTGCTCACAAACAGTTTGCAATATATCACTTGAAAGATACTGGAAAATGTGGTATAAAATCCTGTAGTGTGATGAGACTAAAGTGGGACTTTTCAACTTGAATGCTAAGCAGTGTGTGGTATTCTTTAACGATGCACATCAGCCAAGGTAATGGCATCCCCACTGAAAAATGTGGTGCTGGTGTCAGCATCATCTTGTGGGGCTGATTTTCAGCAGAAAACCTGCTGCCCTCTTATAAAAATGCACAGAATATCTACGGAGTGGTTTAAAATAAAGAAAACTAATGTCCCTAAGTGGCTCAGACAGAATCCTGACATAGGCTCCATTGCACATATATTGTGAGACCTGAAAATTGCAGTCCACTACACCTGTCCCATTAAACTGGCCCAGCTAGAGTATTTTTCAATGAGGATTGAAAAAATCTTGCTCTATCTTGTTGTGCAAAATTAATAGAAACCTGTGGAAAAAACTGTAGTAAAAACTGTAGCTGTGAGAGGTGATTCAACCACTACTGAATGAGGAGAGGGTTAATACTTGCAAACTGTTACATTTCAGTTTTGGAATATAATTTTTAATGTGTTTTATTTACAAATAATAATTTCAAATCCAATCTATCAAAATTCCTGGTGGTACATTTTCACATTAATGTTAAAAAAGGGTTGAAAACAAACTACATTTTAAGTATATAAAGCAGCCATATACATTGAAATGCATAGTTTTAGGTTGGAGGTGCTGGGTTGGCAGGGATACTTCATGAATTGCTACACAGAGAGAATGTCTGGGCAAATTCCCACCCAGCTTTCAGTTTATTATTGCATATTCTAATTTAGTTGTTTTATTATCTTTATATAATCTATCATATACAGTATGTCCTGTATTTTAGATTTCTGTGACATTTATCTTCTAATGGATTCCACTGTTTTTATTGCATTTAAATTTCTCTGTAAAGTAAGGTAGTTACTATATTTTCAGAAAGCACAATGGGAAAACCTACTGAAAATGTAAACAAGAATCCAGCTTCACCCTCCACATAATAGTGAAAGTGATGTGGTATCCATTTAGAATCCACAATTATTCTCACATATACAGTATGTCACTAAATTAAGGAGAAAAACTAACTTATGGAAATCCATGCAGAAACGGAGAAAATGTTCAAACTATATAACAACACAATAAAGGAAATGTTAACTGTGTCATTGAGGCACCACAGTGAGCCCTGTATTGATATTTGAGAAAATTACATTTAAACAGCAGATAACTATAATTCTGAAATATTAACATCCTTAAACTGAACGGATCATTGAATTCAAAGGCTGTAAAATTCCCAACCATTTTGCTAATCCCTAATTGCCTCGGTATTACTGATTTTATTGGGGAAGAGGGGCTACTTTAAGTCTGTTTAATTGTCTAAATGTATTTAAAGTATATGAACAACTCCTGTTATTTTTGATTAATGAGTCATGTAGCACTTTTGACTTTTTTTTTTAACTGTAACAAGAGAAAATTAAATAAATAGTTTTACTAAAAAACAATCAAACATATTTTAATATAGGAGTACCGTATAAGCTTCTGACAATACTGCATTTGTCTTATGTTTTATTTCATGAATAAACATTTGAGAGACCTAAAACTCTCAAAATGAGTAGGAGTCAGGGGGATAAATTATACAAAGACAGCAGAATAAAGCCAGGTAGTAGATCTTTCCCAATTACTAAGGAGGCTCTATCTAGAATACAAAGAAAATGTCAGGCATACACTGATAACCTGCATTCTCGTAGAACATGTTGTTTCAATTATTCCAAATGTAAATTTTAAACTTGTACAGTTAAAAATCATAGTTTTTCATCCCCTAATCTTTAAAGATTTAGTTGTTTGTCTGACGTTCAACTTCCAGGCTCACTGGAGGTAAGCACTACCACTCCAAGGGCCTCATGTATAAACGGTGCGTACACACAAAAATGCTACGTACTCCCATTTCCACGCTCAAATCGCGATGTATAAAACCTAAACTTGGTGTAAAGCCATGCACATTTTCACAGTAACTCAAACCCTGGCGTACACAAGTTCTCCGCTTGGTTTTGCAAACTGGCGGCACCCAGCGTCAAAGCAGTGCTTTTGTTCCAGTCTGGTTTCCCTTTCTTTTTTAGATCCACAACCCCCGACGTGGCTTTATCATATACACTGAAATTAACCGCATATTGTTTATTAGTTTAAGGCATCTGATTGTAATTAACCTGTAACAATATGATGGTCCACGGAATAGCAAAACTATTCAAAATACCATAGCTGCTTTAGCATTGTTACTCTCATTGCACATTCTTCTTCTTCTTTTAGCTGCTCCTGTTAGAGGTTGCCAGAGTGGATCTTTTTCCATATTACTCTCACTGCACCACTCAGAGTATTTATATCACTGTCTCTGAGCCTGGAATCACAGTTCTACAGCAGCTGATCAGAAAAAGAATTATCGGTATACAGCATCAAGCACACACTGCCTCAGCCATGCTGCCTATTTGAACTGCTCTCATATGGCAAACGCTTCAGAGACTTTCCTGTACTGACCTCGTGGTTCAGAAACAGTTTCATCCCAAGAACTATAAACGCAATCAATCAGTCCATCAAGTGCTCTTGGTAGAACTGTATGTACTTATAAGTACAATTGTCTCACTGTAAACTTGCGATATAGTTATAATATTGCACACCCTGAGCCACTTTATAAAGTGCATATTTACATATGATGACGATATCATTTTTAAGATGAAATGCAGCAAAATATGTTTATTATATTATACAGATAAAACTTTAACTTCATTTAAATAATCTATATTGTTAATAATTAAACATGTGAGGACACGGTGTTGCAGTGCTAGCGACGAGCTGGTGCCCATTTGGGGATTGTTCTGCCTCGCGCTGTATTCTTGCTGGGGCTGGCGTGACACTGGAAGGATAAATGGATAGAATAATTAAACATGTACTATGAAGATATTTCAATGTTCCTTAAAAGTTTTGAAGAATTGGCATTCTCAGCTTACAGATGGCTTCACATCAATTACAGAGCTGATTGTGTGGTGTTTGGCTATTTGGAGAAAGAAAAGGAAGGACAGGAATTGGAGGTTAGTACGTTTGAATGAGACAGTACTGCTGCATTAAATTATTTCATCAAAGGTCAGGAACAATCTCTCGACGAGGCACCAGCTCATCACTGTCACTGAGCCACCATGTTAACATGTTTAATAACATTCTTTAATTCCTATCATCATGTAAATTGCATCAAGTATATCATGAATGTAATGCATTCTGTGTCCTGTCGGAGGAAGAGAAAGCCCATTTTAGAAACACGTAGTGATTCACACATATAGAGCACATAGAAGAACACATACAAAACAAAGCATTTAGTGTGCTACTTTAGTTACGATGGGATTTGAGAAACTAGTAAATTAAAAGATTTTAAGATGAAGTTTATGATGTTCTACTTTAATGACAAAATAAACTATGTGATTAAAGTGGAAATTTCAAGATTAAAGTTAACATTTTGAGCTTTTTTCCCACTGTGTGCCTATTTTTTTTTCTTTTCTCTGTACCATAATAAGCTTTCATATGACACTCAGATGGTAGGCTACGTCTCGCCTTTTCACGGCAACTTTGATATCTGACAACTTCTTTTTTATTTCGTGCACTGTGAGACTTTGTGAACTTGAGCTTTCGAGTTTCTCCAACACTCTATGTCACTCGATCAACTTCCTTTTGTTGTTTATACCACTGTTTAAACCAACAAATAGTACGTTTTTCCTTGCCTCCACTTGGTAGTCACTGAAATTCTTCTATTTCCCCATGCTTTTGTCATTGTCTTTTCAAAGAACACTGAGCTTAAGGGTTATTTATATTGATTTGCATATTCAAAGAGGCATAATTCTGGGAAGAGTTTTGGGAGTGGGGGTAGGCGTGTGCACATGCGTTACTTTTCACTGTGACTGGGATTTATGGAGCGGAAGAACGTGGAAGTTGGCGAACGCACAGATTTATGCATCTGGATTTTTTTGTGCGTACGAACATTTCATGCTTTTGTCTATACGCCATATTTTAATGTGAATTCTATGCACGGCATTATGCATGAGGCCCCAGGACACAAGATATCAGCTCTTCTTTCTCCGTTAGAAACCACCCAGTGAGGGCAGCTGACTCATCCTCTTCCGGTCTGTCTACTACAGAGTACAGAAACTTCCTACAGGAAAAAAGTTAGTAAATAGATGGAAATTTAAATCCTTAACCCTTTTGTAGCCAAGCCTATAAAATACCTTGTTCATTTTTAGTGGAAATAGTCAATTTTTGTAATCAATAGTGATTTTTTTTCTTTGAAGACATGCAATTATCTTGAACTAGATTTATTATTATTATTTTTTTTTTTTGCCAATATAAATTTCTCCTTCTGCGCTAACCATCCCCGGTCTTATTGTCCCAGTTCCATCTGGCAGAAGGTACTGTAGCAACCGAACTCGTTCAATAAGGTTCTGCTGCAGCTTATACCCACTGGCTCCCTGACCTCAGATCTGCTCCTAGTAAATTATATATATGGCCTACATTTGTTACACTTGTTTCTACTGTTGTTTTATTAGTGTTTTTATTATTTATGCATAACTATCTATTTTAGATTATTACTATCAAATGGTTTACCTATCATTTATTTATAGCATAGTTCTTTACCTGCCTTGCACTTGCCCTGTGTTTATGCATTATATGTCTTCTGCAATACAGTGCATGAATGGTATGACAATAAAGCTACTTAACTAAAGAAAACCAGATTTGCTAAAGCAAATAAGAGTTTGACATTAATGACATGATTAAACTAATAATTTCTCTAGGCCACTGTATATTGTAATCCATTCATTAGTGGCCGAGATCATCAAAAATGTATTCAGGAAAACAAGATAAACACCACAAACAGGATAATGCAAACTATGGCATTAATACCACAGCTCTTAACTTTACTAAAAGAGACACACCTTTCATTTGAGACACCTTCCCTCTTCTTATGTTAGATTCATATTTGCTGTCACAACAGGTAGCTATGATGCAGGAGTTTTATGACTCACTTAGGACTGGGTGTTGATCAAGTGATTACCTACCTCCACATGGTTATTTACAGCTCAGGGTTCATTTTTACTTCTGTCTCCCAAAATATTTGATGTATGTTACTTGCTCATTCTACAGTTATATTTATAATGTAGACCTATCAGTGTACCACCATATTTTCAAAACACAAAAAGTGATAAAAATGTTTTTAGTCTTGCCTAATAAAAGAAACACCATTAAAAACCAAATGTAAATCCTTTTTATACTAATACAGTTGTTGTGGAAAAATAGTTTAAGTAAAAGTCAAATAAATGTATCTTTGTAGCATTAAGGAAGCATAAGTAAAATGCAGAATAAGGAACTTAATTAAAAGCTATAGCTTGCAGTTACTGAGTGTAGTAAGAGGTTGCTGAAGCACAGCTTGTGAAATCAAGCAGGTAGTCGGCTTGAATTAGCTAAGCATATTTGTGAAGAATTGTCTTTGGAAACAGGGACTAAGCATTTCACAAGACTAAAGAAAGCAAGTGTTTATTAAAAAAGTGTTTAAGGTTACTTACACAGATAAGTGAAGTGATCATTGCCACATACACAGATATAGCCATAGAAGGAGTGAAACATGAGTTTGAAATGTCTAGAATATAGCAAAACCTGCTAGTAACTGATGCAAGAGCATTTTGCACCAATCAAAATAAATGTCTGATGTTTGTAAAAATGTTGTGTAATCTCATGCTGCACTGCCTATAAATTGCTGCATCTTGCTCAGGGAACAAACTTAAGCAGCTTGCAGTGACAGGGGCGCTCCCTTTTCATGAAGACAAATAAAGATGTGTGATTCAGCTTCCTCCTGCCTGGTTTATTGACAAATTATTCTAAGGTAAAAGTAATTTCTTTCACACTGTTCAAATATTCACATAATTTTTTTAAAGGCAATCAAATAAAATATGTCTGTGAAGTAGCAGACTTTATCTTTATCATTGGTAAAGTACATTTCATGGAAGTAGCCCCTCAGACTGGGGATGTGGTAATCACACAGGACAAGGTTTGCAGAATAGTAAAACATTTGCAACTTATGCAGTGTGGCTTGGAGCATTGTTGTGAAGTATAAGGGGGATTGGTGACTGCTTTCTTCACCATTTTTCCATACTGACTTCTGCAAATGCCAAAGAAAATCAGTGTAGGATTGACTGTTTATGTAGGTGTCTTGATTCTTGAAATGATTTTGGACTACACCTTCACCATCTTAAAATTTGTGCAAATTACCTTACCAGTACAGGTTCTGGCCTTGATTTTCTTTGTCGCTGCTTACATTGGTTTAGGTTATTGTTTAGACACTCTTTCATAGTGGTGTATTCACATTTTATTTATAGTTAATAAATACAGTGATCCCTCGCTATATCGCGCTTCGCCTTTCGCGGCTTCACTCTATCGCAGATTTTATATGTAAGCATATTTAAATATATATCGCAGATTTTTTGCTGGTTCGCGGATTTCTGAGGACAATGGGTCTTTTAATTTCTGGTACATGCTTCCTCAGTTGGTTTGCCCAGTTGATTTCATACAAGGGACGCTAATGGCAGATGGCTGAGAAGCTACCCAACTTACTTTTGTTTCTTGTCTCTCTCTCTCTCTCTCTCTCTCTCTCTTGCGCTGACTTTCTCTGATCCTGACGTACGGGGTGTGAGCAGGGGGGCTGTTCGCACACCTAGACGCTATGGACGCTTGTCTAAAAATGCTGAAAGATTATCTTCATGTTGCTACCTTCTGTGTGCAGCTGCTTCCTGAAGCGACATGCTGCACGGTGCTTCGCATACTTAAAAGCTCAAAGGGCACGTATTGATTTTTCACTGTTTGTTTTCCTCTGTGTCTCTCTCTCTCTCTCCCTGCTCCTGACGGAGGGGGTGTGAGCTGCCGCCTTCAACAGCTTTGTACTGGCGGTGCTTCGCATACTTAAAAGCCAAACAGCCCTATTGATTTGTTTGGTTTTCTCTCACTTTCTGACATTCAGTGCTCCTGACGCGCACTCCTTTGAAGAGATATGTTTGCATTCTTTTAATTGTGAGACAGAACTGTCATCTCTGTCTTGTCATGGAGCACAGTTTAAACTTTTGAAAAAGAGACAAATGTTTGTTTGCAGTGTTTGAATAACGTTCCTGTCTCTCTACAACCACCTGTGTTTCTGCGCAAATCTGTGACCCAAGCATGACAATATAAAAATAACCATATAAACATATGGTTTCTACTTCGCGGATTTTCTTATTTCGCGGGTGGCTCTGGAACGCAATCCCCGCGATGGAGGAGGGATTACTGTACTTCTTAAAAGTCTCACAGTTTGAATTAACTAGCACAAGATTCTCACTGGAATGCTGGATGTACTAATACTTCACTTCAAGAGTCAACATGTTTAATTGTTTATGAAAAGTGGATTCACTTGACCCATAAGTAATCTCTGCTTGATCCTCCATTACAGTTTGCTCAGTTTCCTTTATAGTGGTACAGGTTTTTTTGGTCTTCTATCAAAGATGTTGAAGGTGTAAGCATAAGTTTGACATGCCACTGTGCTCTGTGTAAATCTATCTTAAAGAATCTGCTTTTTTTCTGTTCATATGCACAACTGACACCTAGTCAGATTCAGCAGAGGGGCTCACATAGAACTGCCAGGCAAGCAGTTGGATTAGGACACATGAACAGCGCGCAGTGAGACTCTGAGATGTTGTAACAGTGTGCTGTTTCTATCTGTTAAGTCAGCATGGAATTGCGTCCTTATTTAAGCATCGTTGCATTGTTTAAAATTACATGTTCGCCTAAGGGGGGCCTGCACGTGGAAAAAACAGTAAAAAGCCTTGGAACATTGCCAAGCACACCTTTGAAGCCAACAAACAGATGAGAGATACCGACATCTGTTAATGAAAATGCCTTCCTCTGCACCAATGACAATGACAGACTACACCTCGGGACCCCACTTCCAGATCGAGTTTTGTCACTGGCTTCATTCGTCTGATATGCAGAAAGCCGACATTAAACAAAGCTAAGTTATTTCTCCTGCGTGATTTCTTACTGCCATATCACTAGGGAGGAGTAATGTCTTTTATGTTACATCGGTATAGATTTGGGTTATGTAACATGTCGCAATTATGAAAGAACTCATTTCTAGGAGGCGCTAGAAGGCCAGACAGACCTTGGGTCATTTTCATGAGCTTTCCTGACCCAATGGAATTCTGCAGTCCATTTTTTTGTATAGTATATATATGCAGGATCCTTGTATATGCTGACTAGGCAAGAATGAAAGGGATATTGTTCTGTAGCATTAGAAATTCAAGTGAAAGCCTGATACTTGATTCTGAAACAACAAACTTACGATATAAACCACAGACGTTAGAAACCTGTTATTCACATCCTAGCACATCTGGATAATAAAAACTGTTATGCTACTTTCCTGTTTATACGTTACAGTGCAGAGTTTTAACACTTTAGTACCATCAAAATTGACCACCAGGTTCCTTAATTAAGGACTTTGTTCCATCCTTTGCACTAGATTTTAGACTTCCTAACCAAACAGACCTCAGCATGTGTGGACTGGTAATATCACACTCAAAAGGCAGACTACACTGACATTTACATTGGAGAGGATGCTGTTGAAAGAGTGAGCAACTTTAAATTCCTTGGAGTGACTATATCTTGCGAGGTGAAGTGGGTACAACACATTTTGACTATCGTCAAAGAGGCTCACTAGTATCTTTAGTTCTTCAGACATCTGAGGGCAGCTTGCATTTTTCCATCTGTTCTTAAAAATTTCAGTGCAAAGTAGAGTCCATCCTCACTGGCTGCAGCATATTTAGGTACAGCACCTCCTTGACTTAAGATAATAAAGCACTACAGAGGGTGGTGAAGGTGGCATAGTACATTACCCCACCCAGATGCCCTTTCTTCAGAACATAGGCAACAGTCACTGCCATAGAAGAGGCAAACAAGATACTCACTTGTCCCTTAAATTGTGACACTGGCACCAGTAGATTCAGGGACAGTGTCTACCCTAAAGTTGTGAAGTTGCTGAGCAGTCAATCATAAGAACATTATTGCAACATAAACTGCACATATAACACTTGCCAATACATATTGTATGTAATTTTACATAATTATTATATTTTATTTTATATAATGTATGTACAGATATTTATACTGTAGACAGCATATTTGTTTAATTTTATTTTATGTATTTTTTTCTTAACTGTTTTGAGGAGACCTTCAACTAAGAATTTCCTTATATCGTGCACAGATGACAATAAAGGCGACCTTTACCTTTAAGCTTTTTACCTCACAGGCCACTTACAAAATCAGCACATTAAAATACTACTTTCCAATTCAGGCTATAGAATTTTTGATTACTCCTTGTAGTTATGTTTTAGGTTTCTAAAATAAATACAAATGACTATGAGCTGTAACTTTTAGTAAATCAAAATAAATATTAGAAATGTTAAAATTGCTTATAATGAATTTAAATTAAAATTGGATTTAAATTGTACCATTTAAATACATGACAACAAAGTGGTGGCATTTGGGGACTGTCACCTCACAGCTGGTTATATTTTAAGATGTTAACCCTCCAGGGTGGAATTTAAGATTCTCCCCGTTTAAGTTTCTGCTAAAATTTGAGTGTCATGAGCAATCAGTTGGCATCACATCCAAAGGTAAATCTGAGTCTTGAGCCAATTACTGCTACAGTATTCTTCCCCTCTTGCAGTGACCATGAAATAAAGAAAACAATGTCCTACAGTAAAAATTTTCATTAAAATTGGAGAGTGACCAAAATTCAATTTTGATTTCCGTTTTTGGCATAGATACTGAAATGTAAATGTGTGCCTGTTATTTTTTTGGGGGGGAAGGTTTCAAATGTTAGTGTGTCTTGAATTTTGGCCTTGAACCAAAACTTATAACAATATTCTAAAATATCATTCAGAATGGAAAACTGATATACACTGTGCATACTATATGTATGTATGTGTACATATACTGCATATTTCTTTAAGTTACTGTGAGGGTGGAGGAGACTGGGCCACTGGCTGCCTTTGACTTGTGCTTTGAGTCTGTATATGGCAGAAGTCAACACAAAAAAGCAAAATTAAAATGTAGTCTCTGCTAGTAAATGCAGACAATGTAATTTAAATTTTTATGAATGCTGAAAACATTAACTTACTTATAATGAACCAAATATTACTTAAGGGGAATTAATGTGAGGTTTATACTTTTAAGCAGAAGTAGAATTTTGGGCAGGGAATTAGATGTAAAGCTTTGGTAAATCCTCTGCAGGCTGCTCTTTCCCAACTACCACTGAACTAAAACCTGTACTCAAGACCAGAAAACTGGTACTTGTCTAACAGTTAAATTGTGTTAATTACCTGAGCACTTTGATACATTGTCTTCATGAGGTGACCTTTTTTTTTTGTTTATATTTATCATACTCTTGTTTCCTGTCTGCAGGGTTTTTTTTCTAATTAACAGACAGCCATATTGATGATGAAGGGTAAACTTTATTTTTCATAGCAGGCATGTTTTTTAAAAGGTGCTCACTGTGTTACCTTTGTCACAACTCCCAACAGTCAGTGCTTAGACATATTTTGATTTCTTCTTGCTTTACATCTGCTACTTTCTCCAGTTATTTACACCACGATTATTATAGTCCCATGAGTATTTTTTTTCTGGCGGTCTTGTTTTGCTCAGTGCAACTCAAAGAACACTTTTAGGTCAGTAACTATAAGCTTTTTTTTCCAACTAATGTTACAATCATACCGAGTTATTTATCCGCTAATTGATCTCGATTGATTAACTCTTTTTTCTATTCTCTTGTGCATTAAGAAAAACACAGTAGTGAATATTTTTTACATTTGCAAGACAATTAGAAATACTTGCATTTTTGTTATAGCTTTAAATTTTTAATTCTCTTTTGTTGTCTTAAGTAGCCTCTTTTGTCTGTGTAATTTGCTCCCTTAACTGTATCCTGATAGTTATAATTAACAGAGAAAACACCCGGGCAAATGACTGCTACTACAGAACTTCAGTATCAGACCCACTATAATGCTTATTAGTAAAATTAAATATCCATAACACCTGGAAAATCAGAATGAGAATAATGATGATGTTGAAAATCTGAGAAACCACATTAAAAAACACTGCATTATCCTTTGTAGCATACATAAAATCTTTGCACATTCTAATACAAAAAAAAACTTAGTTTTGTAATTCCTTCACTGACACTAAAACACAGGAACTGGGAAATAACAGTTCACTTAATTAGGCTATGAATACAATTAAGTAAACAGAAATTGATTAAAACAAAACCCTTCACTTTAGGCTGCATCATTTGTATGAAAATGTGCTATATAAATAAATGTTATCATTGTTGTTGTTGCAGCTATATGGGATGCCCAGGACTACATTTGAGAACCACTGTTTTAGGACAACACTGTTGTTCACATACAGATTTACTATAGCTTTGTCCTGTCAGTATCCTGAAACTGTTTACTTCACAATTTCTCTGTGTTCTTCTTGTTCTACCCTCCCCATTTACTGACCCACCGTTAAATAATGGCATCATCAAGCTAGCAGAAGGTCTCTTTTTTGGGATGCCTAGCTGAAAACTAAGAGAATGCTCATCTAGTACATGATGACATTTTAGTCTTGTTTATAACGTAATCCCATGCCTTTTTCTGGCTTCATTGAAAGGTGGCTTAGAATAAAAGTAAATAATGTAATTGTGTAAAGTCTTGGGGTTGACCAGCCACAAATGTCTATTCCTAATGAAGTCTGCTTCAGTTCCTAATTCTGCATTAGACACCCTCATGAAGTCAATGTGATTGTGTGATACTGTGTGAGTGGGGAGTAGCAGCAGTAGATCTTCTTATAACCACAGAACACTGAACATTGACTGTCCAGAGATTCATATAGGTTACATAATGTAATTCGGGCTGTGAGTTTTGGTGGAACTTCAAAAAATTCAGAAGTTTCAAAGAAAGACAAAAACAAACTACAGTTGTAATAAAAAGTAAATTACATCTATATTAGAGGAGAGGATTTAGCAGGCTGTGCAGTTTATTTCTAATGGTGAGAAAATCACCACCATATTAAAGTACACTACAAATAATATACATTTTTATTGCTACTCTGTATCACAGCTTTGAAGTTTCCTGGGTTAATGCCAGATTGCAAATTTAGACTATATTTTTAACTTTTTAAAAATAGACACTTTCTGTACAGGGTGGCACAGTGGTAGCGCTGCTGCCTCGCAGTAAGGAGACCTGGGTTCGCTTCTCGGGTCCTCCTTGCATGGAGTTTGCATGTTCTCCCCGTGTCTGCGTGGGTTTCCTCCCACAGTCCAAAGATATGCAGGTTAGGTGCATTGGCGATTCAAAATTGTCGTGAGTGTGTGTGCCCTGTGGTGGGTTGGCGTCCTGCCCAGGGTTTGTCTTTGCCCTGTGTTGGCTGGGATTGGCTCCAGCAGACCCCCGTATAGGATATATAGCAGGTTGGATAATGACTGACTGACTTTCTGTACAACTAGTGTTATGCAATTTTAATGCCAGTTTGGTTGTATTCAATTAATTTTAAATCTGACTTAAGTAAATAAATGATGGAAAAAGCACTGGTTTTAGCTTTACTTAAAAAGATTGATCAACACTAAAATTTAATTTTAATTGAAGCATCTAACATAATATTATAATAACCAGTAAAATGGCCTTTTGTGTAGATAAGTAATGTTTTTACTTAAATTACACTGTCATGGGGGTCATGACCAACTAAGTTTATAAGGGCAAGCAGTGACGGACCTTCTTTACAGTTATATTCACTTTACTATGAGCTTATTTTCTTTTGGCATATGGGGTGGTCCACATTAGAAGAGATGGAATAAATTTTACTTCAGTTCAAGCTCATGTCTCTCTGATGATTATCACAAGACCAGACATCTAATGAAGGAAATCACTGAGCTGTACCTTTCAACAGCAGCTTGTATGGTTATTTGGTAGTGGGTGATGTGCTAAGATATTCATACATACAGTTTTTGTAATATAAAGACTAAAATAAGCAAGCAACAAAAGAACACATACATACTTTATAAATTTCCAACATCTGTATTGCACTGTTTTCACATTTCACTTGGTGGTAGTGGTCATTCTTTTTATTTAGCATACTTTTTTCAAATTAAAGTTCATGATTGAAAACAAATCATAACACTGTACATTTTTACAATATTGTACAACCATTGTTTAGTTTATTGATATCACAGTGCTGCCAGGCCTATAAAAGACAGCACTGTTTGTTTCAGATATACAGAAGCACCTAGAAAATAAACTGAGCATATCATGCGTTTTAAAACATGAACATGAACTTTCATTTTCCAAGTCATTTTTTTGTACCACTTTTTCAGATGTCGTTTATACATCTTTTTTAAATCTTCTGCAACTGACCCTGTACAAAAGTAACTACATGAAAGCACAATGTAGAAAGTGAGTACTTCATCCATGCTGTGTTTTCAGCCATTTATCATGTGCTAGAATGTTGTGGCCATTGGGTTGTCACGTTATGCTGTGATTTTCAATGCCTTAAAATTCTTCAATAAACCTTATCTAGGGAGGTTTTCTGTCACACCCTAGTAGATACAAGAGTGAAAGACGTGAAACAGCATTGTTAAATTCATTTACTGTACATTGCAGACTGCCACTTGCTTTGAAAAGAACATCAGTTGATGTTTCTAATTTCAGAGTATATTATAAATAGACTATTTAGAATAAAAATTTTTTACACATCAGAACCAACTTGCCAAGCCTAGACAGCCTAAATATTCTTAACCCGCTAGATCAACTCAATAAAGTGTTGACATTTTTCATTGTGCATGTAAGCTAACTGGAAACTGACATTCTGTAAATTCTGTTCACAGATACACAGACTTTGAGACTTTTAACTCTGTATTGAAATTTTCTGAATTGTATAGATGTTGCATATACTGTAGGTATATTGTTAAATTAGTAAATGTATTTAGTCTTTGAGTTTGTTACATTGCTCTTAGCTTTCATCCAGTGAAGTGCATCACACAAAAATAAACAGAATTTAAATTGTTTAGACATCTAGTACTGATTAAAATACATTTGTTTTTGCGTTTTCTGCTTATACAAAGTTTAAGCCTTTTCCTAATGCTTCTTATTTCATGATCTAATGAAATTAATTAACACAGGCAGATAAGATTAATGATTTTTATACCAACCTGCTTTATAATTGGTTTATTGTGGAAGGCAACTGCATGTAGAATTATAGAGATGTGAACAAAAATATGTAGGCTTTGTAGCCAGTTAGCCATATTTTTAAAATAAAGGCACAACGATATACTACAAGAATCTGTACATAGAGAGTCAATGTTATAAGTGTCAGAACAATCTGAAGTTAACTGTTGAGCATGTTAATTCACACAGCTTGCCCTATATATTCCTTAAACTGAGGTGTCTGAACATTGACGGGAATCAGAATTATTTTTTGAGGAATGACTTTGCTCTACGCAATATATTAAAATAATATCAATGTGGATTTTATTTGAGTTTTCAGCAGAGTAATCTATTAGGATTTAAGGAAATATGTAATATCCATTAACTCATGTTCTGAACTCTCTTATTCTAGCGCAGAGTTAACAGAGAGCCAGAGATTACCACTGTGGTATGGACTACATGGCAGAAGAAATCTTTGGATAGGGCATATGCATACACACACCCATACTTATACCAGGGTTATTTACTCGTCATCAAACTAGCTTTCTTGGCATTAGGATGCAGCGTGTAGCTGAAATGGGCTCGCAGATACAGGGAGAATGTGCAAGCACTGCAATTATAGTACCTGGGTTTGGATCTGAACCCAGGACTCTGGGGCTGTAGTATGAATGTACCAACCTCTGATATGATTCAGTGCAACAAATATACATTGAACAAGAATTTTTGGGGAGTCATTATGCTTCTGCTCTGTTTGGGCTGGTTAAACATGGGTCTGTAAAGCAATGCAGGTGTGAAATTTACAAAACAGTGTCTGCTGTCTTTGTTCCTTTTTATGAAAGAAAGAATTGTCATTTACTCCAGTATATGACTAAAAGTAATATTGGTTTTGAAATCACAGAATCATTCGTATTTTATTTGATTTTGTTCAGATTACTTAATACTTTTAAGGATTACAAAGTAGTGGGTGTGACCTTGTTATTATAAAAGGATTTAGAGTGGCTAAAACAGTGGCTAAAATATCTATATTCTAAATCAGATGCACTTTTTAATTGGATATTCATTGCAAAATATGTACATTTTAATGCCATTCACTTTTTTTAGACTGTTCACTGCTAAAGTCCATTTCATTTGTGCAACTTCTGGAATACTGCAGAAATCAATGCTAAATGAGAACCCTGTCCATTGTAGGGTACACTTAACCGAACACCACCAATGTGGAATTACCAGTTAATCTCTCTTGGGATATGGGAGGAAACTGGAAAACTCAGGGGAATACCAATGCAAGTATGGACAGAACATATGAATTCTACCCAGTTTCCAGCCTTGAAACTGGACATGGACTCCTAAAGCAGTTTGCCACTGTGTTGTAGTTTTTTTTTTTTTAATATTTTCATAAAGGTTATAAATCTGCTAATTGGTAGACAAGAAACTTACTTCTGTATACCAAACGGCAAGACAACAATAATGCAAATATTGTTAAAATATATAACTGCGGATTCACAGTTGAGATATGATATATATATATATATATATATATATATATATATATATATATATATATATATATATATATATATATATATACATATATACACGTACATACACAGGAAAACAAATCTAATTGGGCAAAGATACTACTTGAAAACAGGAACTGTGCTTTAATTCAGAACTGAAACAGGATGATTGGCCCTAGAAAGTGTAGAAACTACCAAACAAAAAGGTAATTTAAATTGGAAGTCAATACAAAAGCCCAAGCCAGCCTACTGTATGTAATCTGCTATGAGTGGAATTTCGTCCTGTGCATTACTGCCGATATTTGTAAAAACCCAGAAGTTTAATAAAAAAAATATATACTTTCACATGTTAAAAGGTACATCAGAAAACTAAGCAAACCTACATTTACTTGATATATAGTTTTAATTAAAAGAAAAAGGAGTTACTATATATTTGTACACTGTAGACTAAGCACTATGTATCAATCAATCAAACTGATGTTGAATTATGCAGAAATCGTGCGTAAGGTAATTTCCCAGAAAATACAGTAAATGCCTCATCTTTTGCTTTGCATACCAGTGTTAGCACTCATACAGAATGTACAGTTTCTATAAGGTGTATGTATACAGTATGAGAAAAAAAGTAGCAGATAGTTTGCCATTCATTATTTTTTTAATTAGATTGAATAAATATCTTAGAAACTGATTTGGAAACAGTGTATGGCTCGATTGATGCACGAGCATGTTAATAAAACATGAATTTCAAAGTGCTAAAAAAACCTGCGGGGAATTGCACATAAACTTTTTATATATACATTAACAATGTGTGGAGTGTAATAACATAAAATAGTAACAATTACTTCCAGTTTAGGTGAATGTTAATGAGCTTGGGAGACATTTGTATGTTTGAATAAGTGGACAGTAAATTAAAGGTATTTAAACTTATTGCATGATTTAGAATATAAATGTGAAAGACAAGTTTTTTTTAATGGTTCTGTTGTTAGATCTTGTGCAGCAATATAGAACTTTAACATTATCTGAAAGCACAATACATAGGCCTTTCTGTTCACTTCTCTAATAATTAAAGACTAACTTTATTCTATTAAAATGAAAACACCTTTCACATCTGAGAAAATAATACCAAAAGTCATCTGGTGGCTGCATTCTGTAAAGCCAACATTGAATGCCAACCAAAGACTAGAAAGTGGGTGGATATTTGAATTTACATTTTCTTTACTAGTAGAAAATGCCAGTGATGCCAGCGTTGTCATCTTGTGGGACATTCAATCGAACACTTCCATGTCTTAACGCTTTCTGAAGTGGGACCAAAGGTGAGGCAGTACTGAATTTAGGTGTCATAGCAGTACATTCAGATGAGTTGTGTAGGTCTTCTCTTGAGCAGAGATGATGATTCTCATGAATGTATTCAGCAGATTGAAAAATGGTGAAAATACTAATCCTCCAAAAACTGTTAAAGGTAGTCTGTTGCAACTTCATGATATAATAACTTCATTAAGAGTGACCTGTTTGAGTAATTCCATCACCACTATCATTAAGACCTAATATAGATCAGCATTTTCACTCCTTTTTTCCTCTTTTTTCCTCTTTTTTTTTTTTTTTTTTGTACACGGAAGCCAAAGTTCTAAGCACAAGTTCTATCCAGACCAATCTGTACAGTGAAGCTTTAAGCTAGGAGCAACAAAACATCATAATGAACTCATAATGTGTTGCTGGGTAATGTTATACTTGGAGGTGTGGTCCTTGTGTTTGGAGGCTCTGTATACTTGAAAGGATTTTCTTCTGATGGCCAGCTAAGGTGATGCCAATCTTATCCAATTCACTGCAAGAAAAGAATACAAACAAAACAAAAAAGTTACCTAGTGCTAGTAAGGCTACATGTAAGTTTACTCTTTATATAGACAAAAGTAAATAATACATTTAAAAAGTAAAAAATAAATAAATACCATAGTAATATTTAGCTGGGAATAGGCAGCAAATTTTTTAGTAATAGGTTTATGAAAACATTTTTATCACAGTTTTACAAAATGATTTTCACTGAATAATGAAAAAATGACAGAATGTTTGTAAGATTCTTTACCATCTTTATATGGAAAGCCAATGAGCATCAGGAGGGACTCATTTCAGTGTACAACACTATGTTGAAATACATCTTAATCAAAATTAAGCTCTCTGTGAAATAACTTGTCTTTCTTTTTATTTGATATAAACAGGAAATATTTTAAATCACTATGATACTGACAAATGTGTACCTACCACCCTAAAATCATATCGTAATTTGGACATTTTATATTATTAACTAGTGAAGTATTCCAATATTTAATTAAAATTCAATTAAAAACCATGTAATAGAGGGGACTTTTTCTCCTGGCTTGTGTTTTGTAACATTTACCTTATTTATTACCTTACTGATACTCCTTAAGTTAACACTAGAATTCCTGAAGCCTAAGAAAAAACTAGTAATCCTGGGCCAACATTCCCTCACACCTCCTCATCAGCATCTTTTGTTTTGCAAATGAGTCAAGCAGCACAAGCAACAGACAGCCTGCTATCCCACCCCCCCCCAACAATGCAGTTTTAGTTGTACACATAGTTCACCCAGCTCAAGTCTATTTATCTGGGTGTGAGGTGCCCTGAATTGTATAGGGTAAATAATATGTCGTTTTTTGGAACACATACATTTCATGTGCGTTCCGTGTTTACAACGATGTGTAAATGTAGGAGGACAGGAAATATGAGGCAAGAAATAACTAGAACAGAAACTTTCTTCATGCTCTACTAATAATTGGTAAAATGCTGATGTGAAGTGTATAATGTGTGAAGACTGAAGTCCAGATATCAAATAAACACTTTCACAAAAGACACATATAACAAAACAAGAATTTAACCAAAGTAAAAGAAATTGGTATAGGGTAAGACACACACACCCATATATTTGGCTGGTGTAGAGGTAAGAACTGCTGTCTCCAATTTGAGAGGTGGCGGATTCGAGTCCAGGTCTTTCATGCATTGAACTGTTTTGAATAGTGAGTGGCTATTATTATTGCTATTATAAAATAAAAAACAAACATTTGATTTATTTCAGTCTGTAACAGCTGGAGTAAATTTATGGTACTTGTAAAAGTTAGCATTTATTATTAACTTTTATTCTCTCAGTCACGTTCACTCTCCCCCCGATCAGACACTGTTGGTTTTCAAATAAAGACATGCAATAACAGAGGTGAACTCAGATGAGGATGAGGGTTCTACATCAGAGAAAGAGAACAGAAGCCCTGCCCACAATAAACCTCCACTCACACATAAGAACAATGCAGCTGCACCAGTCGTAAAGGAGAAAGATGGCACCATTTGGATGCAGCAAGAGGTCGGGTGTCATCCTGCCAGTGAATCTGCCACATGTATGTCCTTCAATAAAACAGCAGGGCTTATAAAACTCGCCAAGGTATCATGCAAAATCCTGTTTGTGATTGTGTTTTGTGATGGTCTTTATATAAAAAACATTTATATGTTACTTATATAAAAGCCACATCGAATGGTATTTACCTTGATTTATTTACTTATCTTTCAACAGTGTAAAGTCACAAGTAGACTGCACAGCTTTCTGTGTTTCATGGACACGGGCATGCTAACAAAGTACATGTGTACTGAAGTGACTTTAGCTGCAGGTGGAAACTCCTGTTGCACTTTACGCAGCTGTTGTTACGGTTCTGCCTTTGTCCTGAAACGGCTCCATAAGCTTTATGACCTTAGTCTTGAAAAGGCTTCTCCCGTGGGACAACTGGGATCTTTTCCTGAATAAGGAGTGGCACTGCACATGTACAGGCAAAATGCATAAGAAGGAAACAGAAAATGTGAAATGGGTCAGATGCAGATTTTTGGGGCTATTGTTATAGAAAGGTAAATCACTTTCAGTAAAAGACCTGAAGAAACGTATTCCTTTCTTTTATACTCTAAACAACTTTAATTTTTTTTAAAAGAATATCCTCTACATAATCACTTTGAGCATAATAATTAAATAGATTTCCGCACCATTTTATTAAGCGAAACTCTACTTAAAGACTTCTGCAACTGGTAATGAATTTGAATGTGTCTGACAGTTTGACCAAGTTACCCTTTCTGCATTTGAAAATCAGTGGTCATGGCTTCCCCTAATGAAAATCCAACTACTTCTTAACTACTTCTTTCAAAGTCAAGACAGATGATGCCATTCCACTGACTGTCTTTTTGCCTCTGGTTCAAAATGATAATAATTCATCCCCAATAATGATCTGTGACAGAAAGCTTTCACAACAAGCTCTGAACAGGCCAGCAAATCGAATCATACCTGTGTCCTCACAACAAACCCAATGTAAGCAGTGTTTTGAATATCCTTAAGGAATCGATAATGTTGTCCACATTTCTCTTCAATACCATTTTAAAACATACCTCTGAGATATCATAACTATTCAGCTTATAGCAGTGAAAACCTGATAGTTCTGTCATCAGATTTGGCACAGATCAGTTCAGCTATGTTTCTGTACAAAGAGAACACATAGCAATGAAGCACTTCATCTAACTTGTTTGGTCAGGAACAGATATTTGACAGTATACCAAAGTATGTTTGGTGTTAGAAATTAGAGATGCCCTAGCACATTGAATCTTGTGCCTCTTTTCCAGTTCTAGAGTCAACAGTTGTTGCAGGAATTGTGCTTTTTACAGCTGCTTAATGAAAAAGAAAAAAAATGAATGTAATTTAAGAAAAGGCACAAATACAGATTGGCAAACAGTACATAAAGATGAACAAACCATAACATAAAGGCCAGACAGAAAAAAACATTAATTTGTCATATAGAGTGTCATCTTATTATATGCAAATGATAAGTATAATGTGCAGTGTGTGGTCAAATAAGAAAAAGGAAATTAAAATTCCAATCTACACAGATTAGCTTGTGGAGATCTCCGCACTAGAAAAAGAGCAATGATAATCATCCTGAACCCATATGCTTATTTTCAGAACATGGTTTTGAGAAACTGGGCAAAGCAATTACCAACACTGGATGGATATACCTTCTTATAATACACTCCAAACCTGAGTCATCTTTAAACTGAATAACACGTTTTTACCACAGATAGAAATCAAATCCTTAGAAGAAACTTGTGATCCCAAGGAGACCATGCAAATTCATCAAAAAAGTACCCACCAAATAATTCTCATTTATTTATAATCTATCCAAACTATGCTCATTTTAAAATAGATGTTAAAATGCTGAAATTTTGGTTTTGATTGTATTTCAAAAGCAAGTGTTGCAGTTTGATTTTAGGCATACTTAACAACACTAGTACTCCATAGTGAAGACTTAAGGATTTGTAACAGCCAAATTCTTTAAGTTAATATTAATGGTAAATTCTCCTTAGTCTGCTTGTTGTGTGGTGGGTGCGGCAACGTGCTGTATTAGTGCATGCTCCCAACCTCTCTCTCTTTCCCTGCTTAGATTGATCTTGAATGTATTTTAACATAGATAATGGAAGATTCAGTTTAACCCCCGATTAAGTTATAGAAAATGGAATGTTCATAATCTTAAGTCCGTGTGACAGTAGAATAGCCCACAGCTTGAAGTTACACAGCTGGAAAGAAACATGAAAGCTGCCCGATACATAGAGCAATACATATAAACCTTAAGGAACGTAACCTAGGTATTTAAGCAGAATATCATGTTTCCCTTTCTTTTTTGTGTGTATTATCAACTTTTTTCTCTATTTTTGCATGAACTGTTTTCTTTGAATTTCTCTAAAATCTTTAAAACAAAGACACTGGAACTGTAGAGTATTTTTGTACTAGTCATACTAGTGCTGGAATGTCTATCTAGTAACTGCATTTGAACTGTTTTGAACCATTTGAAAATCTTTGTTACAATTTCAGTCAGAAAGCTGCCACTGGAGGATCTTAAGGCAGAAAGAACAGAACGACTTGAACTATGTTTGAACCATTTGAAAACCTTCGTCAAACACAGCTACAGGATTGTTTGCAGTTTTTCAGTGATACTTTGTATCTTAGTTTAAAAGTGGCACTTGCTGTTGTAAGATTTATGAACAGTTATGAATATGTAACACTGTATTGTACTCTACGAAGTTAATGCACTTTGAGCATTGCCTACCTGGCGCTTAGGTACATTACTGAATCCAGTGTAATGTATCCAGCAGCACTGAAGATGTCTTTGTATTGTCCCATCTTTACAGCATTTAGCCAGTCTTCCACTGTATTCACAGGAAAGTCTGGAGTTGTGGGGTCTTGCCTGTGAAAAAAAACAAATTTTAATGCAGAATTAATCTGGAGGAGAATGTATGCCATTTTTCAGTGTAAATAAAAGAATGAGCAATGAGACAACAAAATTAACAGTCTGTGAGCTTTATACAAAGTCTTGGGTAATACTGTTGTATTTTTTTGTGTCTAGCATAATGCATACTTGAGCCCTGTCTGAATTTCTGCATCACTGCATACTTATTACAATGAATGTTATCAGAGCTTCATTCCAACCCTAATATTAGATGGGAAAAAGATCCAGAACAAACAAAGAACAGAGAACTTACATATTTTCTGTTTTTGGCACTTTTTGTCACATACTTACATGAAAATTGCATAATGTTAAGGTAAAAACCTAAATTCTACATTTTTCTTAAATTACAAAATCAATAATTAATTATGTACACTACCCGCCAAAAGTTTTTTTTTTTTGGTTAGTAGAGGTATTATTGTCACTTTCAAAATCACCGTTTGAGGGTGTTGGCTACAGCAAATGCAACCACTATGTCCTTCAGGTCAAAAGACCTTTAAATATTGCACTCTATTGAAATTAGAGCTAGCTAATTAACTAACTATCTTAGTTAACTATACTGGGCACAATGTCAACATGGATATATTTAATTGAATCAACATTACAGATTCTCATTCGGTGTAATAGGAACCACAGCATAGAGAGAAGGAAGGAGCACATGACACTGAACTTTCTTTCCTGGGGGAAGCGGAGGTCTTGAAAAAGAAGCTTGTCAAAGTTGCATCCTCTTTTCTTTTTGCATTGCCTTTTCCTATAAGAAGCAACAGTGAACTTCCTCTGCAAGGTGAGCCATGAACACTCGTCTGTTCTCGGTGGACCATGTGCATGCCTTGTGCAGCACATGTGCGTTCATAGAGAGGTGTGTACATTGCAACAGGTACACATGTCATAAATGTAGGAAGGACAGTCCTTGGGTGTGTGGGAACTGTAAACATTTAAATTTGATGATTGTATTTAGCCCAGAACTGACATCTCTGTACTATTCTGTCCTCTGCATCTCCTAGAGTACAAAAGAAACACCACCATGCACCAAAATGTGGAGACTGGGCAAGATCGGGAGGGGAGGGGGGGGGGGGGGGTCAGGTGTAACACAAACATGGTTACTGACTACAACCTCATGAAGGTATGAAAATAAATATAATGTTGCATTAGTGCAACAATGTTATCCAAAATGTACTATACAGGTCATAAAATGAATTATTCCAAATGTCATATATACCTATGTCTCTCTTTTTTGACAGTGCGGCTTTGACATCATGGTCCAGAAGGTGCATACTAATTTAGCATGAGCAGGAACACTCAGGAAAAAATGCGAATAAAAAAAAATTCACATCCACAATCATTCCCAGTCATGCACATCACTCACACCCACGTTCACAGTTTTCTCAGTTCCAGTCTCGTTTACACACAAGTTCTGACACTGTTTTCAAATAAAGAGGTGGTATAACAAAACAGGTTTCCATGAACGCGACTGAGAGAATAAAACTGAAAAAAAAAAACAAAAAAGAATGCTAACTTTGACAAGTACTATAAATTTACACTGGCTGTTACAGACGCAACTCAAATGTATGTTGGTATGTTGTAATTTTAACAATAAGAGCAGTTCACTACTCAAAACCGGTAAATTTGGGAGGCAGCCAGGATCGAACCGATGACCTCTTGATTATGAGTCAGCAGCTTTTACTGCTGCCCCACGGAAACTGTCGTATCAATAGCCTACCCTAACCTGCTTTCGTTTTCTTCG
This sequence comes from Erpetoichthys calabaricus, assembly GCF_900747795.2. Taxonomy (NCBI): domain Eukaryota; kingdom Metazoa; phylum Chordata; class Cladistia; order Polypteriformes; family Polypteridae; genus Erpetoichthys; species Erpetoichthys calabaricus. The sequence goes on from NC_041395.2 coordinate 194,464,052, forward strand.
GTTATATTCTTGAATAAAGGTGCACTTGTTTTGTTATACTTGTACCTTTTGTGAAAGTGTTTATTTGATATTTAGACTTCAGGCTTCACACATTATACACTTCATGTCTATATTTATTATTTATTAGTAAAACATGAAAATGTTTGTTTTAACAATGTGTTTAAATAGATTGTTGCAGACACGAAACACACATGAAATTGTATGTATTCCAAGTGATGATATATTATTTACCCTCTACAACTTCAAGATAAACACTGAGCACCTTCTTTGCAAATTGAGCTGTGATGGTGGGTGGGGGGATGGGACCGAAGGCTACTTACTGCTTGTGCTGATCAACACATATGCTGACAGAGAGGTGTGAAGGGATTTATGGTGGGCCAGAATTAAGAGTTTTTTCATAGGCTTGAAGAATTCTAGTGTTAATTTCTTTGGAAATCATTCTAAGTAATCAAGGAAGGAAATGTTGCCCATTAAAATGCATTAAAATATTTCACAAAAAAAGACTGTAGATTAACTTTGACACTCTTTCACCTTTTATATTAGCAAAGGTTCTATTCTAAACAAAGAAATGTTCACACCACATCGGCCAATATGTAACCTCAAAAACATCTGTTTTAAAAAGCGCAAATAAGTTAATGAAAAATATTTACATCTGTTTCATATTGCAATTGATGAATGTTTTAAGTAAAAATATTTGTTCACTCAGTATATAATTGGGAACAGTGATAGAAAAACATGCTTATAGACTGGAGTGTCTTACCAGACTGAACTGTTGGCTAATTGCTTCAAGCTGCTTGGGTTGCGGATTAGTTTGTCCAGGGTGTTGACAATCTGGCCAAACTTGGGCCTGTCACTTCGACTCTTCTCCCAGCAGTCTAGCATTAATTGGTGTAGAACAATTGGGCAGTCCATTGGGGCAGGCAATCGATAGCCTTCATCTATTGCTTTTATTACCTAAAAAAAGATTAATGCAGGGATAAGTGATGGCTTATAAAGCATAACAATACACAGCTGCCACACGTACCATACAGCCAGTGAAACAGAAAACAGTAATATTAACATATTAAATAACATATTGTCTCTGATACTAGGCTACTTAGTAAAAACAGATAAATGACATCAACAAAATTAATTTACTTCAAATACATCCTTTTACCAGGTGGCGAGAGACTGACTGTAGCCCTCCTAATGAAGCTCTTCCTACACCTCAAGAGCATCTACCCAATGGAACATTCCTCTCTAGGAAAGACTGGGTCACAGTTAACTGAGCTTGGTCAAAGGTGGGCAAAACATGGGACAACCTATTTAGATGGGGTCTCACAACAAGAACTGAATGTCCTTGTGGTAAGCCCACCCAAACAATAGGACCACATTTTCCATGAATGTTCCCGAGGCCCTACATGTACTGATGGAGATCTTAAGGATGCTAATGACGCCGCTCTTACCTGGATACAACAGTGGCGTATGATGATGACTTCAAATACATAAATGTCTGTCAGGATTCTGTTGTGAACAAGTTTGAAAAATATTCATATTGTGTAACAGTATCTTTCTTAAATCATAAAAGAATATACAGGTAATTTACCAGGTCAGGTCAGTTTGGGAAGTGTGCACTGGTACAGTACGTTGTCACACCAACTACACAACGAAATAGTTCGGGATTCTGATTGGCTAGGCAGACATACAGTCCAAGGGGGAAATAAACATCTATTTCCCACAGCCGGGTGTTACATGGGCGTTCCCTTTCCCTGATCCTGCTGCTGAGGAACTCAAAAAAAGAGGATCCAGTAAGCCAGATCACCCTCTGGGAATTGCGCCACATGGCCATGGCCATGGTGCTGTAACTGACACTCACTCACAATGTAGGTAACGTGCCTCATTTGGGACTCCATGAGCAACCGCTCATTCAACACAAAGTCAAACCAGCAGTAGCCAAGAATTCTCCGAAGAGACACAGTACCAAAGGAGTCCAGTCTTCGTCTTGGTTCACTAGATAGAGTCCATGTCTCGCAAACATATTGCAAAACAGAAAGCACCAGGAATCCAAAGACTTGGACCTTCGTTCTTTTGCAGAGATATTGGGAGCGTCACACACCCCTTTCCAGCGAGCTCATGTTCTCCCAATCCGTCTACTAACATCATAGGAGGAGTCACCAGAGACATGAATGTCGCTGATGAGGTAAGTAAACCTCTCAACAAGGTCGACACTATCTCTACAGACATATACACTGCTGATGGCTATGCCCAAGAGGTCACTGAAAGCCTGAATCTTGGTTTTTAGCCTAGGCACTGACAAGTCCAGTGACTTTGACTCTGCAAAGGTCACAGCATTGTCAGCAAAGTCAAGAGTAGCGATTCTTTCTTCACCAACAGATGTCCCATGGCCACTGGACTCTGTGACCCTGCCCAACACCCAGTTCATGCAAGCACTGAACAGAGTAGGAGCAAGACCAGATGGAACCGCAATATCAACTGGGAAAAACGCAGAGGTTCTGCCTCCACTCTGAACAGCACTCACAGTACCAGCGTACAAGCCAGCCATGATATCCAGCAACTTTGGGAGGATCCTGTGAAGTCTCAGGATGTCCCACAGGGCAGTTCAATCAGCTTAAGTCCAGTGCTTCAGAGAAATTGACAAGGGCTGCAAAGAAAATCTGCCAATATTCGAATTTGTGCTCCATGACAACCCTCAGTGCCAGGGTGCAGTCGATGGTAGACTTCTTAGGTGTAAAACTAGACTGCACCAATCGCTGGTAAGTGAGCCAGTGATCACAGGTGCTATTGAGGATGACCCTAGCAAGGACCTTGACCAGTACCAAGAGCAATGTTATCCCCCTGTAGATGCCATGATCCACGCGATCACCCTTCCCTTTCCAGATAGGGACGACAAATCCCATTTTCCAGTCAGTTGAGGCGATGCCTATTTTCCAAATGGAAGCAAACATTACTTGTAATGCAAGGAGGAAAGCCTTACCACCAGCCTGGAGAAGTTCACCGTAGATGCCACAGATCCCTGCAGCCTTCCCTATCCTCAGCTGGTTCACCACCTATGCAATCTCAGTGACACTGGGTGGTTCACAGATAATTATAGGATCAGCATCAAGAACCGTGGACCCAGAGATGTCCAATGACATCGCTGGAGGTTCAGATTTAAATAGCTAATCAAAGTAGCCAGCCCAGTGGTCACAACTGCAGTGTCATCCATAAGGACCATTCCATTACTTGCCTTGACTGCAACTTTCCGAGGAACAGATTCGATTGTGCGTAATGCTTTGATTCCTATGTAAGCAGGATGTGGGTCACTAGACCATAAATGGCATGTCATTGGCTCACAGATACCACTAACAAACGCCTCCTTATCTGCCCTCAGAGCCCTCGCAGCCATGCTTCTCATTTCCTGGTACAGACCAGAGTTGCCATCAAGCTGAGCACTGTGACTCCTCTCGACGATACCCATGGTGCCCTGCGAGAAGAAACACCTCCTCTTCTGGGAACACTGGTAACACCAACACAACCTTCAGCAACCTTCAGAGTCTCCCACATAACGTTATGATCAGCGTTAATTTACCTGAAGGCATAAATGACCAATTACAGGGTAAAGGTTTAAAATAAAATCAGATTTTTGATGATATTTATTATGAGTGTAAAAACAATGCATTGATACACAGTATGTAATTGCATCATTTCTCCTATGTGCTGTCATTTAAAGTTAATAGAAATTTACTTTATTTTATACAATCTTAGATATTGTTTGAAATTTCTAATATTCCCTTGCACATATGTGCAGCCAGTAATGTTTTAATTCAGTAAAGCATTTTTGTGATGCATGGCTAGAAAACAGGGCAGCAAGATTTAATATTTCTTTATCCTACTTGATACAAATCCATAGTACTGAAATATTTTTGGTTTTAAACAAAGTCGGGCAATGCAGATAAAACAAATTCAATCTTTAAAATATGCAAAGCTAAAATTAATTACACAGGCAACAAAGCCAACCTTGCAATTTATGTGAAGAGAAAGCATGACATAAAATGCCCATCAGGTAAAGCTTCCACAATTGAAACAGTCTCCTTACTCTTTGAGTTTTTGCCACAGAATGTAAGTTGCTCATCAAAATGGTCAGTTAATAAAACTTCTGCAATAGCTTTCTTTATTTATAAAGACATACAGACTTACAGCAATGCTTAAAAATGAATGCTTCATTGTGTGTTAACTTATACTTTAATGCCCTGATGTAAGATGCCAAATAGGTAACATTTCAGTGAAAACATTATACTTGACTAGCAAAATACCCGCGCTTCGCAGCGGAGAAGTAGTGTGTTAAAGAGGTTATGAAAAAAAAAGGAAACATTTTAAAAATAACGTAACATGATTGTCAATGTAATTGTGTTGTCATTGTTATAAGTGTTGCTGTCTTTTATATATATATAGCAAAATACCCGCGCTTTGCAGCGGAGAAGTAGTGTGTTAAAGAGGTTATGTAACCATATATATATATACATATCTACATATACACATATCTACATATACATATATATACATATACACATATACATATATACATATATATACATTATTATATATATATATATATATATATATATATATATATATATATATATATATATATACATACACATATACAAATTTACATATCTACACATATATATATATATATATATATATATATATATATATATTGATATAGATATAAATATAGACATACATACATTCACACACATATATATAGAGCAAAATACCCGCGCTTCGCAGCGGCGAAGTACTGCTTTAAAATTTTATATAATAAACTGAGGGAAATTATACCAATAATTATTTGTTAAGGATCTCTTTGTATACCATGTTGTCAGTTCGCCCCTCCGGTTGTAATATGACCAAGTTCTGCGCTGAGCTTACTCTTGAGCATGCAACGTATACTTGGCCATGTGAAAAGCAAATCAAGAACAGCAAGACCGCGCCAACTGCGGAGCTCAGCTCGAGCGAAATGAATTGAATGAAATGAGGTGAATGGGAGGGGAGATGATCACGTGACTCCAACACCTGCCTTAACTCTCCATCCCTCCACAAACACACAAACACAGTCTCTCGGATCCCAACTCTCCTTTATATAAAGAGATAAATAGCAAAATACCCGCGCTTCGCAGCGGAGAAGTAGTGTGTTAAAGAGGTTATGAAAAAGAAAAGGAAACATTTTAAAAATAACGTAACATGATTGTCAATGTAATTGTGTTGTCATTGTTATGAGTGTTGCTGTCTTTTATATATATAATATGCACACACACACATAAACATATATATACATATACATATATATATACATATCTACATATACACATATCTACATATACATACGTATATACACATCCACATAAACATATATATACATATACAAATTTACATATCTACATATATATATATATAGACATAGATATATACATACATACATTCACATATATATATATATATATACTGTATATATACATATCTACTTATTGGCTCCTGTATTTAGGATATGGCAGGTTGAATAATGGATGGATGGACATTTGTATGCATAGCCCTATTTGCCCATTTTCGTTTTTTTTCTTTCTTCAGTAATATTTCAGCAAACCCGGAGCTTGTCAGTTCAAATCCTGGTACTGACACCACTGTGTGACCCTGAGGAAGTCACTTCACCTGCCTGTGCTGCAAAAAACAAAAGTAATGTAACAAATTGTACTTCAGATGTTGTAAGTTGGTGGAATAAAGGCATAAGTCAAATAGATAAATATCTATTATACACATAGGAACTATTCATTTATTTTCAGTTAAGTCATCTGCAGCAAACTTTTATAAATGAGGGTTTCTCCTTTTTAGATAGTGCAAACTGTTTCTTCTTCATTGACGTTTTCTCTTGGAGAGGTTTTTTCATTTCATTGAAAATGAAAGCAGCAGCTGCCAAAATATGTAGCTTTTTTATTAATTTTTCAACATTGTGTAAAATAAATGTATAAAGTAACATAAAAGGTTTAAATACTGGTTATTCTTTTACACTAAAATATTACTACAGAGATACAAAAAAAGTAAAATGGATATGTTCTTTTTCTTTAAAGAGATTAAATATTACTGAAGAAAGAAAAAAAAATTAAACAGCCAAATGGGGCTATGCATATGAACTTAAAAGGTTTAAATAAAATAGAAATATATATTTTATTTTTACTTGGTTAACTTGTGGAGGGTGTATCCTGTAGCAAAGCCCTAACTTTTTTCGTGAAAGCCCATTTCAGTCAATAAGTCTTATGTGTGTGTTTATGTATGTGTGTATATATATGTAGATATGTGTATATGTAGATATGTATATATGTATATGTATATAAATGTTTATGTGTGTGTCTATATTATATATATAAAATATATATATATATATATATATATATATATATATATATATATATATATATATATAAAAAAGACAGCAACACTTATAACAATGACAACACAATTACATTGACAATCATGTTACGTTATTTTTAAAATGTTTCCTTTTTTTTTCATAACCTCTTTAACACACTACTTCTCTGCTGCGAAGCGCGGGTATTTTGCTAGTATATATATATATATATATATATATGTATATATATATATATATATACATACATACATATACACACATACATGCAGTTTCAATAACATAGAAATCAATATAAACATTAACATCATTATCATATGAGAATATGAAGTAATATATAAGAAGCACATTTCATATAAATATAAATTATTAGACAGTAAAATCTTCTTCTGTAATTTGCTACCGTGGCAATTTGTGTGTCTGTCCAGGATTTTAAATCACCTGTAGCTCGCAAACCGTTTCACCTATTGACTTGAAATCTGGTACACATATAGTACGTCACGTCTGCTATCCGCTTTATTGGTGATGATTGTATTATTCTTTTTATCTTTATTTTATTTTATTGTAGAATCAACTCCTATCTGCGCACACCAGGGCGGCCGTGGGCGGATGCGTATGGTGTATTCACTCCATGTTATCGTGCATTGCGCTGTCACTGGTATTTTGATAAAAGAATTTGAACAACATATAAGAAGCGTATAAATTATTAAACAGTAAAACATTAACATTTAAGAAGTAAAGTTAGATTAAGTACTACTGCAGTGTCTTCGGGTATACCTCATTTTTTGTTTGCCCATTACATGCTTAAATGTATACATTTTTTGGTGTACCTACCCGAGAACACGCGACATATAACCGAGCGTGGGAGAAGCATGGATTTTAAACACGCGTTGAGTTCATCTGCTCGTCTCCCTCGTGGAATAACTGGTAATGTTTGACTAAAATCTACAGCGAGTAAAACGACATTACCTCCTTTTTTTTTTTTTACGATCTCTGAGATGTTGCTTTTTTCGGTTCAAGGCTTCATAAGCTCTTTTATGTTGTATGGTGTACTTATCCCAAACCATCATCTTTGAATGTTGCAAGACTTTCGCCTTGTATGTAGATCGGGGTAATTACATTCATTGCATTCCTAGTCTGAATCACAATCTGATTGTATGGGTGGTTACCTGGCACTGTAGGGTTGCCACCCGTCCTTTAAAATACGGAATCGTGCCGCATTTGAGAATGAAATTGCGCGTCCCGTTTTGAATCGATACTGGACGGGATTTGTCCCGTATTTTTTTTATAATTTTTTTTTTAAAGCAGCGTCTCATGCAAATCATCCGACACGTATTTTATGAAGATGCCTCCTTTCCTACTTTTGATTGGGTAATACTTGATGTCATCGTTACTTTGATTGGTGTGTCTTTTAAGTAGAGTGTGCAAAGTGTTGGCACTGAGATGTGGCGTCAGCGCCATAGTTGAAGCCCCTAACGTTGCGGTCAGCAAGTCGGCTAACATCCGCCATGTGCCGTCTTTCAGTTGCGAGAAGCAGATCATAGAATGGTTGAAACTGTTGCCCCTAACGTTGCGCCACGGCGTGTGGTTCGTTTATACCTCGTGTCTTCTCATTAAACTTTAATGTCAAGAATATGTTATTGCAATCCGCAGCGGGAGCGTTTCTATAAACTTAATTTAAACTTACGTTTTACACCGTGCTTTGTTTCCCTTATGAACATGCTTGTATGCTTAACTCGGTCCGTTCTCAATTGTTTAATTAATTTTTTGCTGTTCGCTGTTTGCGGGTCTTCCTCCATTTCCCCCTACTTCGTTCTTTTATCTCGCGAATATGTTATTGCAATCCTTAACGGGAGCGTTTCAATAAACTGATTGAAAATAGTTTTGCATTTACCTTTTTAGTAAAAGGCGAGCTTTTAAACCTGAGAAATCACCCCGTAAATGCAAACGTTTAATTGGACATGTGTTAATATGTATGGTTACACAGTATTAAAAGACAGTGAACAACGTCAGTTACCTTTGTTCCCGCGTTTGATAAAAGGTGAGCTTTTAAGCCTGAGAAATCACCCCGTAAATGCACACGTTTAATTGCACATGTGTTAATATGTATGCTTACACAGTATTAAAAGACAGTCAAAAATTAACGTCATTTACCTTCGTTCCGGTGTGTGACTCGTGCTGTAAATGTCTTCCTTGTTTTTAGTTCACGTGATTACGTAGGAGGCGTGATGACGCGATACGTGACTCCGCCTCCTCCATTACAGTGTATGGACAAAAAATATGTTCCAGTTATGACCATTACGCTTTGAATTTCGAAATGAAACCTGCCTAACTTTTGTAAGTAAGCTGTAAGGAATGAGCCTGCCAAATTTCAGCCTTCTACCTACACGGGAAGTTGGAGAATTAGTGATGAGTGAGTCAGTGAGTGAGTGAGTCAGTCAGTCAGTGAGGGCTTTGCCTTTTATTAGTATAGATATCTCCAAGAGAATTATTAAAAACAGAAGATTGTGCTCACAACAACAGATCATTTTAAATTCAGGCATATGTGATAATCACCTTGTACTATATTGATTTATAGTGGTCTTTAAAATGTTCATAAACTTATGGGGACTGTTTTTAAAGTTGCACAGGGATAGTAGTAATGGAATAGAACCATTTTTCAGTCAGTTTCTATTGTGCCTCTGTAGAAGGGATGCATATCAACCAGAAAAGGTCTGGAGTTACTTCCATACCACCTCTTCCATCCAGGAAGGATAAAATCCTGCGCCTTCAGCAGAATGTTATAATTTAACCAGCAGACCTGTAACAGCATCATCTTGTTTTCATATCAAATTGCAAAGCACTGTTGAAAATGGCACTCTACTACTATTTTAAGATGTTTTCATTGCTCTTTTTGGCTTAAATGTACTAATAAGTACATTTGGCTGAAGATCCAAGTGTATTTTCAAACAATTCAAACACCCAGATTTGTCATTTTAGGACATTACTGCATACCATGACTTTAGAAGAAGCACCACAAAGGTAGCTATATTGATTTTATTAAATATGAACTTCTTTACTAACTATAATATATAAGAATATTTGTAAATTTCTGACACCACATTTAGCATCAAAGAAATGTTAAAAAAAATTAAATAAAAAAATGAAAATATTTTACTGTGTCAAGGTTATTATAGTTTTGCCTTTTTATATTAGTTTTTATTTCTATATCTTTTCTGATCTTACTTGGAAATTCCGTGTAGTTTTAGTTTTTCTTCATCGTATGCTTTTAGTTTTAATTTAGTTTTTATTTCAAAAAGACATTTCTATTTTATTATTATATCTATTAGTTTCAGTTTTAGTAATTATGGTATGGTTAAAGAGCTACTGTGGAGTTTAGTTTTGTGTAACAATCAGACAGAACTGTACACTTAACAAATTTGGATATAATATTAGTTTAATGTTGGTGGAAGCTTACCACACTACATAGTTTACTATCTGGTTTTGTTTTTGTCTGATAAAAACAAGCATGATCAAAACCAGATACTGAATATGAATAACTTTATACAATTTTATCATTTTTAAAATATTTTTGTCATTTGTGCTGAACAAACATGTGCTGACTGTTGACGCTTTTCATCTTTTCTTTTTCTTGCCCAGAATGGGCCAATTTGTAATGAAATTTAGGTGAATTTTAAGGTTTGAGGGTTTTGTTTTCTAAATATATACAGCACACAATACATTTCGCTCAAAGACAATGTGCTTATAATGAATGCCTTCAAAGCTGCATTAACAAATCTCCTATACTGGGCTTTATTATTTTCTACCAGCCATATTGATTGCTGATTCCATCTCAGGCACATACAATTTATAGACAGAATCTTTGCTACCTGCAGGCCTGAAAAGATATCAAAAATCAGAAACTAGATTCTACTGTGTTCTGATAGGTGTGATCATGAAAATCATCAGGGCTTAGGAAGAACAGGACTCTTAGGCTTGAATCAGTGTACAGAACCCACCTAGCTGTGTTGAGGGAAACAAATAAAAACAAGCATTTAGTGTCAAGGTTAGGGGCAGTGAGATTTGAATAGCCCATCATAAGGACAGTAAACCCATAATGAGCAGAGTAAGAATAAGTGATAGAAGTATGGACGGGCATAAAACGACAGTGACAGCATCTGAGATTAGGAACAATATATACATTATATAAACCTGTTTATCCAGAGCAGGATCGCAGGAAACCTGGAGCCTACCCCAGCAGGTCAGGATGCAAGGCAGAAAAAATCCCTGGTATGCAATGAGTATGATATGGCTGATGTTCAGAACAAAAAGAATATGATATTTCAACTATCTATTTTGAGAGAGACAGTAAAATTAAAAAAGGGGGGCAAATATTTTAAAACATAATTCTGCTACTGGATTATTTTCACAATATCCAGTATCTTGAACTGCAAAAATAAGCTAAAGAATGATAAATTAATAAATATAGAATAAATAAAAAAAAATAAATTTGTATGTTCAGTTTTTCACCAGTTGGCAGAGACTCCTACCTACCTGAAGTTCAGCAGAGATATTGCCAGCTCAGGAATTTTACAAGGTTTGTGTCACTTCATTGTTAAATTACTTTTTTTTTAAGCAAAAGTGATTGGTCAGTAACAATAGGCTGATCTTGTATAATGACATAATCTGTCTCTTGATCAGTGTCGTTTTATTTTCAGAAAGGATTTCTCCGGTGCAAAGTGGCAGGTGAATTATTGTCAACAAAACAAAGACACCTGAGAAGTAAACTGAAACTGTAGTCACTCGTGATTTTTCTTTCCATACGATAAAGGTTTTGTTGACCAGCACATTCCAATTTCAGGCAGTTGAATTACATCTTGATATACAACAAGTGCAAACAAAGGCGGCACAGTAAATCACTTTCTATTCCACACGCTTTATGCACCCATATTCAGCTTGCTCTATCACTACAAATGCTACGTGAACAGCCACTGGATGAATATATGTGGGCGGCTTGTGGAGGATTACTTTCTGTTTTAGAGTTAAAAGTTACAAGGGTTAAATAACGACTAACGGCAAGAATAGTCATTCAAAAACAAAAACTAACGAACTCTCTCTGGATCGGTTCGCAGCCGAGTGTGAAGCGGCTGGGATGAGAATCAGCACCTCCAAATCCGAGACCATGGTCCTCAGCCGGGAAAGGGTGGAGTGCCCTCTCAGGGTTGGTAGCGAGATCCTGCCCCAAGTGGAGAAGTTCAAGTATCTCAGGGTCTTGTTCACGAGTGAGGGAAGAATGGAGCGTGAGATCGACATGCGGATCGGTGCGGCATCCGCAGTAATGCGGGCGCTGCATCGGTCTGTCGTGGTGAAAAAGGAGCTGAGCCGCAAGGCGAAGCTCTCAATTTACCAGTTGATCTATGTTCCTACCCTCACCTATGGTCATGAACTATGGGTAGTGACCGAAAGAATGAGATCGCGAATACAAGCGGCTGAAATTAGTTTCCTCCGCAGGGTGTCTGGGCTTTCCCTTAAAGATAGGGTGAGAAGCTCAGTCATCCGGGAGGGGCTCAGAGTAGAGCCGCTGCTCCTCCGCATCGAGAGGAATCAGATGAGGTGGCTCGGGCATCTGATCAGGATGCCTCCTGGACGCCTCCCTGGTGAGGTGTTCCGGGCACGTCTAACCGGGAGAAGGCCCCGGGGAAGACCCAGGACACGCTGGAGGGACTATGTCTCTCGACTGGCCTGGGAACGCCTTGGGATTCTCCCGGAAGAGCTAGAAGAAGTGGCCGGGGAGAGGGAGGTCTGGGCATCTCTGCTCAAGCTGCTGCCCCCGCGACCCGACCTCGGATAAGTGGGAGACAATGGATGGATGGATGGAAACAAAAACTAAAAATATTTTTAGTATATTATTTTATTTCAGTTAGTCTTTCCAGCTACTTTAATAGTTTAGTTTTAGTTTTTCATTTTGGTTTAGTTAATTATTTTATTTCAGTTTACGAAAATGTTTTTTTTTTTTAATTTTAGTTTTCGTTAACTATAATAACCTTGTACTGTATGTTGGGTAGCGTAGAAAGCAATTTCAGGAATGAGTACTCAGGGAGTGAACTAAGCACACTTTTAAGAACATATCTTTAGACAGACACTTACAGAACTGACATGTTGACCTGTCAGATTGGGAAGAAAGGTGACACCAGGGCATTATGTTTCTGTGTGTTTAAAGCACTATAAAGCCAGGAAGCAGGGGCATCAGCATTAGTGAAAGAGAGAGGAATGAGGAAGCAGCCTACCTACTCCCAATGGGAAAAAAGTGAAGCCAAGGAGGAAATGTTGAGGTGGCAGCTCCTCCTGGATCCAGGGGCTGTCACTAGAGTTAATGCTCAAATGCTGTTCTCCATGAAATGCAGTGATTCTTGCCTCCTTTACAGCTGCATCTGTCTCTTCTATGTCAGCAAAAATGGAAAAAAAAATTTTCTCCAGCAAGCAGCAGCTAAAGCTCTGTGTTGTGGGCTCATACCCAGAAACACTGTTTGTATGCTAAAGTGGAGCTTTTAGGGCTGAACAAATTAAATACCTCATGTAAGAGCCAATCTAAGAAAGTTAATGTTAAATTCACATACATGTCTGCTAATTTCAATGGCACATCAGTTTGTCATAGTTACTTAGATTATGGTACAGTGGAACCTCTAGATACGAGTTTAATTCGTTCCAGCACTGAGCTTGTATAGCGAATTTCTCGTATCTAGAACAAACTTCCCCATTGAAAATAATGGAAATCCAGTTAATCCGTTCCGCACCCCAAATATATTAACATAAAAATCAATTTTCCTAACAAATAACACTGATAAATTATATATACTGTAGTCTACCTTTAATAAATAACACTGGTAAATAATATAACTGATTATTAAAGAATCAAAACAGGTGTCCAAAGTGCAGTAGAGCATTCAATAAATGTTTAAATAAATAATCCTTAAAACAGTTGTGAAGTGGAGGTTTAAAATACACAAGAATAACAATCCTTTAACACGAGGTTAAAACGTCAAAAGGATGCAGTCTTTAAAAAACAGACGACAATCCCCGGTGCGTCTTCTCTGTTAGCGTTTCACCTGCGGGCTCTGCAACAGGCGAGACACTCTTAATGCAGCTGACCTTCTCTACACCGTCCTGCTTCAGCTGTTTGGCTCGCCTGTTCAGCTCACTGTTCAGCTACACGCGAGCCTGCTCTCCTTCCTGCCCGCCCGCCTGCCTGCCTGCGCGCGCGCGCGCTCTCTCTCTCCTCTCCTCTCCTCTCCTCTCCTCTCCTCTCCTCTCACTTCTTCTCCCCCTTAACCGGCTCGCGCTTCTCTATATATGCGGGGAGGACATGGCAGCTGCAGCCCATCAGCCACAGGAACAATCATGGATGTGGGCAGTTTCCCACCTGTGCACTTAAGTGAGAAACGCAGACACCGCAGATCGCGGCTCGCAACTGCTACCACGCCCCCCAGGCTATACCCACAGCCTGGCTCGTGGCTCGTTACGCGAGCCAATACTCGCATTTAGAACAGAAATTTTTGCTCATACTTTCCTCGTATTTTGAATTTCTCGTATACAGAGGTGATCGTATCTCGAGGCTCCACTGTATAATCTTTTAGCCCACGTAAGTTAACATGAAACAGAACTTTCTTAGCTTTACCTGAAAATAGTATGTTCATTAGTCCAGTTTGGAAATGATCTCACTGCTAGAAGCGTAGACTGAAAGATTAGTTTATAACTAGAGCATTTGCATTCGGTTTTCTGACCATGCTGGTCATTCTACATGTAATATTATTGTATGACCAAACTTAGAGAGAAGTGAAACAAGATAAGTAAACCTTAAACAGAACTTTGTTTAAACAAGAACTTTTCTTTGTTATATCAGTTTTTCTCTATTTATGCGTGAACTGTTTTGCTTTGAATTTTGCTAAAACTTTCAAAACAAAGATGCATGGATTGTGGAATTATCTGAACATATGTCATACTATTGCCTCAACTGTTTTATGAAGTAAAATAAAAGCTACAGACCTTTGCTAATTTTTGACAAACACAGCTACAATGTTTTTTCAGAAAACTGCCATCGAAGGACTTTTAACTGGAAACTACTATTGGAATACTTGTGCTCAGGAATTTGTCAACAAAAAAAAAAAAAAAAAGAACTGTGCTGTAGAGGTAATGTGCTGTTCTCCTTTATTTATGCATGATCGTACCTGAAAGTCCAAGACGTTGTATATAAATGTAAAGAGAATGTGATACAATAAAGATATTGAGGATGATTGTTTTTGTCGTTGGCCTAGGATAAAGAAGTTCAACTTACTTTTGTCAACAGAACTCAGTTACTTGAGCAGTTTTAAATAATGAAGTCCAAGTGAAGTCACAGGGAGTGATCTGAGTAGACTCAAATGTGGTTCCATTAAATATACTTAATGATCACAATAAGAAAAGGCAGAATCAGCTTTCTGATCTCTCAAAAGCCTTAAAGGCGATCTTGTAAATTTTCCAACGATAGCAAAGCAGTTTGAAACACAGATGCACGTTAAACAGGGTGAACTTGAAAGCCCTGAATGGAAGGATATTTCCCTTATTGACTAAAGATAACAAAAAGAAAATCAGTGGTTTACATCCAAGTCTAAGATTTTGGTGTTACCGAACAATGATATAGCTTTACGAAACAGGCAAAGTTTAGACAATCCCTGTTGTGAAACCAAGCCCAGATAATTAACAGTTAGCAAATCATCTTCTCAAATTACAACTGCAATAACAGTATCACATAGAAACCAGTATCCCTCAAGCTTTGCACATATTTGAAAGTAAAGTATACTTTTTGCCATCACAGCCAACTGATGTGCCACATGCACCACCATCATCAGTTACCCTTAAAATCAAACATGTTCAGAAATGGAAAATATGGATGGAGGACTTACAGATACTGGCAAACTACAATGTGAACAGATGCATCACACCTGCATGGTTTAGAACCATAACGTCAGCACAAAAGCACCATTTTGCATATGCCAGTAAAGATGGATATAGCGCCATCGCATCTCTTCTCTTGACTAATGAAGATGACAAAAATAGCATTCACTCCTAATGGAGAAATCAAGGGTGGCAGGGTAGAAACATGTCACAATTCAAAGATTGGAGCTAACAGCAGTAGCTGTATCAGGCAAAAAGAACAAGATGCTAAAAAGTGAACTTCAAATAAACCTGACAAAAAACTACATTTTGGACTGACAGCACCACAGTACTAATATACATTTCATATGAAAACACTTGATTCAAGACTTTTGTTGCCAATAGAATCACAGTAATCAGACCCGTGAATAAACTGTCTGCTACAAGAAATAGCCAATAATTGAAATAAATTCTTAGATGCTTGTTTTGAAGTTAAATTGCTAGTCATTTGTGAGCAACATTTATAGTATAAGAACAGTCTGTGGTTCTTATTGAAGTGAACTATAGTACTTGTCTCTGCTCCTGCATAAACAATTAGGGGTCAGAAATGTAAGAGCCAATCTTAGAAAGTTAATGTTAAATTCATACTGCTAATTTCAATGGAGAATTGGTTTCACAGTTACTTAGATTATGGTATAAACTTTTACCCCCCATGAATAGAACTTTCTAAGCAGTACCTCTAAAATAATTAAGCCAGTTTGGAAACAGTTTCATTGCTAGAGGCATGGACTAATATATTAGCTTATTAATAGAGCATTGGCATACAGTTTTCTGATCATGCTGATCGTTCTACACATAATATGATAGTATGACCAAACTTAGAGAGAAGTAAAACAAGATAACTAAGCCTTAAACAGAACTTTCTTTAAACAAGAACTTTTCTTTTTTTGTAATATCAATTTTCTCTTTTTGAGTGAACTGTTTTGCTTTGAATTTTACTAAAACATTTAAAATGAAGATGCAGGGATTGTGGAATTATTTGCACAGGAATCATATTATTGTTTGAAATGTTCTATGAAGTAAACCAAAAGCTGAAGAACTTTGGTGATTCTGGACATACACAGCTACACCTCTTGTTTTCTAGAATCTTTTGTTTATTTTCCTGTATAATCCATCCATCCATCCATTTTCCAACCCGCTGAATCCGAACACAGGGTCACGGGGGTCTGCTGGAGCCCAACCCAGCCAACACAGGGCACAAGGAACCAATCCCGGGCAGGGTGCCAACCCACCGCAGGACTTCCTGTATAATACTTAAGAAAAACAAAATTTGCCAGTTAGATTACCAGTCTTGCCTATCTGATAATGTTTTCATCAGCTATTAAAGATCAGTCTCTAGTTATGTTTTAAGAACCCATTTATTTCATTTCCTGGTCACTGTGGCTCAGAATACTATCCTAACAGAAAGTGGTGAGAGGACAAACTCCTAGATGGAATACCAGTCATTTTAGGGCAAATCTGCACATGCATCCAAACTCATTCACAACTGGTCCATTTAAAATGACTAATTGTGTGGTGAAAGTCCAAACTGAGACATAGCATATGAAAAAGGCATAAATCAGATGAGTTCCCCAACACTGTGAGATAGTATTGGGGATTTCATTAGTTCCTGCAAACATATACAACAACTTCTCAGGGCCACTTACAATAACATTTATTTGTATAGCACATTTTCATACAAAGGATAAAGCTCAATACACTTTACATAATTACATGTAAAGAAGAACAATTTATTATTGTGGGGCCTTAAGCCTATACAGTCAGAAACAGATACAAAGTGGAAACCTGCCCTGCAGAGGATGCCAGTCCTCTCAATAACACTCCTGCACTGAACACCATAAGGGCCCAAACTGGAATAGTCAATTACCTTAACCTGCATGTCTTCGGGGGTTGTCTGAAGAAAATCCACACATACATTGACAGGTATGCACAAATTAAACGCAGACAATGAGTGAGAAAGTGGTACAAATCCCAAGATATTGGAACTAAAATGCATTAATGCTAATCCCTGTGCCACTGTGCCATTTCTCATACATAAATATTGTATTGTTTAGTGCTGTTTAGACCTAGGATATAGTTTCAATTGATAAAAAAAATTAAACATGTTGAAAATACTACATTGTATCAGTCTATTTATTGAAAATTTGAAATCACATTTGTTCAAATATCTGTATAGCAGAAGAGGTTTAACCCTTGCTGATTTAAATGGCTTTTACGTGAGAACCTAACTTTTCTCATTCACTCTCAGTGGGGGTCCAGGCATGCACATTCATTCACCAAAAATCATGTTTCCCATACGGCATATGCCGTCAATCTGTCTATCAGTGAACCTAATACAAAATAATTCCTTCTTTCTTGTTCTTCACCATAGAGGCCAGTACTGCTCTTCATAATTGTAGATAATACATTTTCACTATCCTCTTAGTCAGTAGATAGATAGATAGATAGATAGATAGA
This sequence comes from Erpetoichthys calabaricus, assembly GCF_900747795.2. NCBI lineage: Eukaryota > Metazoa > Chordata > Cladistia > Polypteriformes > Polypteridae > Erpetoichthys > Erpetoichthys calabaricus. The sequence goes on from NC_041395.2 coordinate 194,481,861, forward strand.
TAGATAGATAGATAGATAGATAGATAGATAGATAGATAGATAGATAGATAGATAGATAGATAGATAGATAGATAGATAGATAGATAGATAGATAGATAGATAGATAGATAGATACTTTATTAATCCCAAGGGGAAATTCACATACTCCATCAGCAGCATATTGATAAAAAACAATATTAAATTAAAGAGTGATAAAAATGCAGGTATAACAGACAATACCTTTGTGTAATGTTAACGTTCCCCCCGTGAGTGGAATTGAACAGTCGCATATTGTGGGGGAGGAAAGATCTCCTCAAAATGTCAGTGGAGCAGGACAGTGACAGCAGTCTGTCGCTGAAGCTGCTCCTCTGTCTGGAGATGATACTGTTTAGTGTATGCAGTGGATTCTTCATGATTGACAGGAGCCTGCTCAGCGCCCGTCGCTCTGCCACGGATGTCAAACTGTCCAGCTCCATGCCTACAATAGAGCCTGCCTTCCTCACCAGTTTGTCCAGGCGTGAGGCTTCCCTCTTCTTTATGCTGCCTCCCCACCACACCACCGCGTAAAAGAGGGCACTCACCACAACCGTCTGATAGAACATCTGCAGCATCTTATTGCAGATGTTGAAGGACGCCAGCCTTCTAAGGAAGTATAGTCGGCTCTGTCCTCTCTTGCACAGAGCATCAATATTGGCAGTCCAGTCCAATTTATCATCCAGCTGCACTCCCAAGTATTTATAGGTGTGCATCCTCTGCACACAGTCACCTCTGATGATCACGGGGTCCATGAGGGGCCTGGTCCTCCTAAAATCCACCACCAGCTCCTTGGTTTTGCTGGTGTTCTGTTGTAGGTGGTTTGAGTTGCACCATTTAACAAAATCGTTGATTAGGTTCCTATACTCCTCCTCCTGCCCACTCCTGATGCAGCCCACGATAGCAGTGTTGTCAGCGAACTTTTGCCCATGGCAGGACTCCGAGTTGTATTGGAAATCTGATGTATATAGGCTGAACAGAACTGGAGAAAGCACAGTCCCCTGCGGCGCTCCTGTGTTGCTGACCACAATGTCACACCTGCAGTTCCCAAGATGCACATACTGAGGTCTGTTTGTAAGATAGTCCACGATCCATGCCACCAGGTATGAATCTACTCCCATCTCTGTCAGCTTGTCCCTAAGGAGCAGAGGTTGGATGGTGTTGAAGGCACTAGAGAAGTCCAGAAGCATAATTCTTACAGCACCACTGCCTCTGTCCAAGTGGGAGATGGATCGGTGTAGCATATAGATGATGGCATCCTCCGCTCCCACCTTCTCCTGGTATGCGAACTGCAGAGGGTCGAGGGCATGGCGGAACCGTGGCTTCAGGTGGTGAAGCAGCAGCCGCTCCATGGTCTTCATCACATGTGACGTCAGGGCGACAGGCCTGAAGTCATTCAGCTCACAAGGACGTGATACCTTTGGGACTAAGGTGATGCAAGATGTTTTCCAAAGCCTTGGGACTTTCCCCTGTTCCAGGATCAGGTTGAAGATGCGCTGTAGAAGACTCCCCAGCTCCAACGCACAGGCCTTCAGCAGTCGTGGCGAAATTCCATCTGGACCCACTGCTTTGCTGGCACGAAGTCTCCTCAGCTCTCTGCTTACCTGGGCAGCTGTAATTGTGAGTGGGGGGAAACTCTCTCCTATGCTGGTATCAGCAGAAGGATGGATGGAGGATGCAGTACTCTTAGGTGAGAGTGGGTTAGGGTGGTCAAACCTGTTAAAGAAGTTGTTCATCTGGTTTGCTCTCTCCACAGCTCTCTTGATGATGGCACCCGCTTCGAGCTGCAGTCAGTGACAATCTTCATCCCATCACACACTTCCTTCATGCTGTTATTCTGCAACTTCTGCTCCAGCTTTCTCCTGTACTGCTCCTTTGCCGCCCTGTGCTGGACTCGGAGTTCCTTCTGCACACACTTGAGCTCATGCTGATCACCATCTTTAAAAGCCCTTTTCTTCTGGTTCAAAAGGCCCTTGATGTTACTTGAAATCCATGGCTTGTTGTTAGCATAGCAGCGTAATGTTTTTACTGGAACAACAGAACAACAATGTCCATACAGAAGTTGATGTAGTCAGTAGTGCAGTCAACAACCTCCTCAATGTTCTCACTATCCCTGCAGGATATCCCAGTCCATAGTTCCAAAGCAGTCTCTCAGAGCCTGCTCTGCCTCAGTGGACCACTTCCTGAATGAACGTGAGGTTGTAGGTAGCTCCCTCACTCTTGGTTTGTAGTGAGGCTAAAGCAGAACCAGGTTATGATCTGCTTTCCCAAGTGCAGGCAGCAGGGTGCCGCTGTATGTGTCTTTAACGTTTGCATACAGTAGGTCAATAGTCCTATTTCCCCGGGTGTTACAATCCACATACTGGAAGAAGGCAGGTAATGTTTTGTCCAGCGTCACATGTTTAAAGTCTCCAGTGATATGCACAAGTGCCTCGGGGTGCTGCGTTTTTAGTTTAGCAACAGTGGATTGGATGATGTCACCCGCTATTTCCACATCCGCCCGAGGAGGGATGCAAACAATAACAACAATGACATGTCCAAACTCTCTGGACAAGTAATAGGGACGCAGACTTACGGCCAATAGTTCGATGTCCCTGCAGTAAGTGGAGATTTTGACATTTATATGTCCAGAGTTGCACCACCTTATATTCACATAGAGAGCGAGTCCTCCTCCTTTCTGCTTCTCGCAGGTATTTGCGTCTCTGTCCGTTCTAACTGTGCTAAACCCGGGTAGCTCCACGTTAGCATCTGGGATGTTAGTTGTTAGCCACGTTTTTCAAAAACACAACAAACTGCATTCTCTGTAGGTCCTGACATTTTTCACCAGCGCAGCCAGTTAGTAGTGCATCCGGCGCCGCCGTGAGTGGCAGCCTTTTCAGCAGCTCCGTGTATGACTGTATATGTATGTGTACTTTTCTGCTTTTATTTTTCTATGTTTATTTATTGATCACTCCTATTACTTTATTTTATGTGGATTCCTTCCCTGGACACACTTACTTTTACAACGTGGGCATGGATTTTAACACGCCGAGACTCGCCTATTCAAGTACTCAACTTCGGGCGCTGAGAACAAATGCCAGTGCCGGTGTGGTTCCCTATTTACCCGATGAGGTAAGAAGGCGGTATCGTGGCAGCAGAGCCAGCACTAAGCTAAAAATGAAGCGGCTTGCGAGAAAGTGGCGTTTTAAGCCTTCGGTGCCTTCTGTTATTCTGGGGAATGTGAACTCAATCTCAAATAAGATCGACGAACTGGCTGCGCTGGTGAAAAATGTCAGAACCTACAGAGAATGCAGTTTGTTGTGTTTTTGCGAAACCTGGCTAAATAACACCATCCCAGATGCCAACGTGGAGCTACCCGGGTTTAGCACAGTTAGAGCGGACAGAGATGCAAGTACCTGTGGTAAGCACAAAGGAGGAGGACTCGCTCTCTATGTTAATACACGGTGGTGTCACTCTGGACATGTTAACGTCAAAATCTCCACTTGCTGCAGGGATATCGAACTGTTGGCCGTAAGTTTACGTCCCTACTATTTGCCCAGAGAGTTTGGACACGTCATTGTTGTCATCGTGTATATTCCTCCTCGGGCAGACGAGGAGTCAGCGAGTGACATCATCCATTCCGCTGTTGCTAAGTTACAAACGCAGCACCCTGAGGCGCTTGTGCTAATCGCTGGAGACTTTAACCATGTGACGCTGGACAAAACATTACCTGCATTCTCCCAGTATGTGGACTGTAACACCCGGGGAAATAAGACTATTGATTTACTTTATGCAAACGTTAAAGATGCATACAGCGCCACCCCGCTGCCTGCGCTTGGGAAAGGAGATCATAACCTGGTTCTGCTTCAGCCTCACTACAAACCAAAAGTGAGAGTCCTATCTGTAACAAAACGATCATTCAGGAAGTGGACCCCGGAGGCTGAGAATACTCTGAAAGAATGTTTTGGAACTACAGACTGGGATATCCTGCAGGGATCTCATAGTGAGAACATTGAGGAAGTTGTTGACTGCACTACTGACTACATCAACTTCTGTATGGACATTGTAGTTCCAGTAAGAACAGTACGCTGCTATGCTAACAACAAGCCATGGATTACAAGTGACATCAAGGGCCTTTTGAATCAGAAGAAAAGGGCTTTTAAAGACGGTGATCAGCATGAGCTCAAGCGCGTGCAGAAGGAACTCCGAGTCCAACTCAGGGCGGCGAAGGAGCAGTACAGGAGAAAGCTGGAGCAGAAGTTGCAGAATAACAGCATGAAGGAAGTGTGGGATGGGATGAAGATCATCACTGGCTGCAGCTCGAAGCGGGGGTACCACCATTGAGAGAGACGTGAAGAGAGCAAACCAAATGAACAACTTTTTTAACAGGTTTGACCACCCTAACCCACTCTCACTCTCACCTCGGAGTACTGCACCCTCCACACATCCTTCTGCTGATACCAGCATAGGAAAGACATCCCCACCCATAATTACAACAGCGCAAGTGAGCAGAGAGCTGAGGAGACTTCGTGCCAGCAAAGCAGCGGGTCCAGATGGAGTATCGCCACGACTGCTGAAGGTCTGTGCATCGGAGCTGGGGGGTCCTCTACAGCGCATCTTCAACCTGAGCCTGGAACAGGGGAGAGTCCCGAGGCTTTGGAAAACATCTTGTATCACCCCAGTCCCAAAGGTATCACGTCCTAGTGAGCTGAATGACTTTCGGCCTGTTGCTCTGACATCACATGTGATGAAGACCATGGAGAGGCTGCTGCTTCACCACCTTAGGCCACAGGTTCAACACGCCCTTGACCCTCTGCAGTTTGCATATCAGGAGAAGGTGGGAGCGGAAGATGCCATCATCTATATGCTACACCGATCCCTCTCTCACTTGGACAGAGGCAGTGGTGCTGTAAGAATTATGTTTCTAGACTTCTCTAGCGCCTTCAACACAATCCAACCTCTGCTCCTTAGGGACAAGCTGACAGAGATGGGATTAGATTCATACCTAGTGGCATGGATCGTGGACTATCTTAAAGACAGACCTCAGTATGTGCGTCTTGGGAACTGCACGTCTGACATTGTGGTCAGCAACACAGGAGCGCCACAAGGGACTGTACTTTCTCCGGTCCTGTTCAGCCTATATACATCGGACTTCCAATACAACTCGGAGTCCTGCCATGTGCAAAAGTTCGCTGATGACACTGCTATCGTGGGCTGTATCAGGAATGGGCTGGAGGAGGAGTATAGGGACCTAATCAATGACTTTGTTAAATGGTCCGACTCAAACCACCTACACCTGAACACCAGCAAAACCAAGGAGCTGGTGGTGGATTTTAGGAGGCCCAGACCCCTCATAGACCCAGTGATCATCAAAGGTGACTGTGTGCAGATGGTGCAGACCTATAAATATCTGGGAGTGCAGCTGGATGATAAATTAGACTGGACTGCCAATACTGATGCGCTGTGCAAGAAAGGACAAAGCCGGTTATACTTCTTTAGAAGGCTGGCTTCCTTCAACATCTGCAATAAGATGCTGCAGATGTTCTATCAAACAGTTGTGGCGAGCGCCCTCTTCTACGCAGTGGTGTGCTGGGGAGGCAGCATTAAGAGGAAAGACGCCTCACGCCTGGACAAACTGGTGAGGAAGGCAGGCTCTATTGTTGGCATGGAGCTGGACAGTTTAACATCTGTGGCAGAGCGAAGGGCGCTCAGCAGGCTCCTATCAATTATGGAAAATCCACTGCATCCACTTAATAGTATCATCTCCAGACAGAAGAGCAGCTTCAGTGACAGACTGCTGTCACTGTCCTGCTCCACTGACAGATTGAGGAGATCGTTCCTCCCCCAAACTATGCGACTCTTTAATTCCACCAGGGGGGGTAAACGTTAATATTTAACATTATACATAGTTATTGTCTGTTTTTTCACCTGCATTATTATCATTCTTTAATTTAATATTATTTATTGTATCAGTATGCTGCTGCTGAAGAATGTGAATTTCCCATTGGGATTAATAAAGTATCTATCTATCTATCTATCTATCTATCTATCTATCTATCTATCTATCTATCTATCTATCTATCTATCTATCTATCTATCTATCTATCTATCTATCTATCTATCTATCTATCTATCTATCTATCTATCTATCTATCAGTTCATCGATCTTATTTGGTAGTGAGTTCACATTTCCCAGGATCACAGAAGGCACATATCGCCACTTTCTCGTTAGCCGCTTGGCTTTTAGCTTAGTGCCGGCTCTGCTGCCACGATACGACCTTCTTACCTTGTCGGGTAAATAGGGAACCACACCGGCACGGGCCTTTGTTCTCAGCACTTGACGTTGACTACCTGAATAGATTTAAACCCTTTTTGAAGTAATGTATAAGTCAATTTTGGTCACACGGCAAATTCCATCATGTTTCTTTTAGTTTTATTGAAGAATGCAGATCTTTTGCAGGTAGAGTCTGGGCAATAAAATATGGTTTTAATTTAATTAATAAAGCCGTGATGCACACTGGGATATACAGATTTGCTGATTATTTAATTATTACATTTATTTTATTATATTTATTTATTTATTACATTTATTGGCTTAAGCATTTTTGATAAATTCATGTATTTTAAATTTAGATGTGTGTCACTATGGCAATGCATGGATTTGGAACACATTCCAAACCAAATAAAAATAGCTAAAATAAAGTGACACTAAGTACAGTGTTCAACAGAATTCTTATGTTGAAATGATACTGTAATGGATCTCCTAATTGAATCAAATTCTGTTAAAAAAAACTTTTTCCCCTTAAAATTGTTCATACTCACATCTTGATTAGACATTTCCCAGTATGGTCGTTCACCATATGAAATCACCTCCCACATGACAATACCATAGCTCCAGACATCACTGGCTGAAGTAAATTTGCGGTAAGCAATGGCCTCTGGAGATGTCCATCTGATTGGGATTTTACCACCCTGGAAGACATGCATGGTTTGATTAAAATTTACTACATCTTTTGAACATTCTGACAGAAAAGTCTTGAACAGTGAATGTGTCACCTTATAAACTATTTCAGCCAATTGATTTCTCAAACAAACAGAGATAAGTAATTGATTGGTTTTTAGGAAGTCAGAACTAAATACTAAAGCAAGTCAGTGGAGTTAAAACACCTTTGAGAACCTAAGCTAACTAGACAGTGATTCTCTTTACAAGGTACAACAATTATCAACAGAAACAAAAACATATATATGTATAGAAAAATAACCTTCAAGAAGTCAAGTGGTTATGATTTAATCAGAATAAGAAAAAAATGATAAATTCTTAAGCATCTAATATTTCAAAAATAGATAATAGGGCAGGGTTCACCCAAGAGCCTAAATATACAAAGATAGCTTCAGAACATAATTAAAATATTTGCTAGACAGTTCAAATAATATTAGAAAAAGAAGATGAAGTAATCTTTTTTTCTAGTTTTACATTTTTTTAAATCAGCATCTGTCTATTTGGAGGAGGGCAGATTCACACTACTCTCAGCATAGCTTTCTACAACCACACTCATACTACGTAATGAATGTCTACATACATTTCTTGTTTCTGTATACACCTAAGGAGTAGAGACTCATTCACTGTAGACAGATCAATGAGATGTATATTATGCACACTGCATACAGTTGGGAGAAAATCTTCATATTAGAAATGATAGAGGAGAGACTGCTGTGAACACCGGTGTGAAAATAGTCATAGAGAATGCAACAAATAATATTTTAATTTTCTTGTGCAAATTTCTGACAAAGATTAAAAGTTGATGTGAATAAAACAAGTCCTTAACCATTTGCATAACCGCCTATATAATCTATCCATTTGTTTACTGTATGTTGAATAATTCATTTTGTCCATATTGCAACATTCTTTGGGAGATTTCAGAGGGTTTGGCCCCTTGTGTCCATAAAACTCTAAATATAAGCTACTAGTGAAACATGTCTGTATTTGCCTAATACCGTAGTAGGTATGATCTTATAAATCAGATCTTCTGATATGGGTTGTCATTTTGTAAATGACGCTACTGCGGTACACAACATGCATTTTTAATTATCAATTATTGATTCAGATATGATAAAATATTTATTAATACATAACACTACAGAATAGGCACAAGGAGGAAAAAAAGAAACCAGCAAGACCCCAACTTACTTCCTTTATACTTTTAATGATAGACAGTTACTTAGATGACTGCAACTCATTAATAAGTTACAAAGCTTTTATAAAATTTGCATGTTTTTCCTGAGGGGAAAACTTTGTGGATGTGGAAGAAAATCAGTGAGATGCATAGTTGACTTGTTTTGCTCCTTTGTGCATAGGATTTTTCTTTATACTGAAGTTTCTATGCAGATCCTACAAATGAAATGTTGCATAAACTAAAAGTTGTAAGCCTGGCACTATAAAATTAAGTGAGGTTCATGTGTGTCTGCAGGGCAATTATTTTCCAGGATACCCAAATTTTATTTCTTTTCAGTATTACTATCTGTACGCTAATTGATTTGGAACTGAATTGCCATGTTGAAACTATTAATTATATTGTGTTTTAAACTTTCCCGCTGTTTTGCAAATATTTCAAGCTCTGTGCATTCATATACCAGTTGCAATGCTGGTTTTTAATATTGGAGTAATTTTATTAATGCTGGCATCACACTGCACCACTTCAAGTCAGAGGGCATATCAGATGCTGAATTTTGTTGTGTCAGACATGGACTAGGAATCACTAGGGATGATGGATTAAACTTTATTTTGCTGCAATTGTATGTCATTTTTCTAATACAGCCAACCTTCATGAATGCAAAGTTAGCAAACTAAATGCTGTAAGAGCTTAGCGATATAGTTAAAACTGGAGAAGGTTAACATTTATGTCTGTAAACCTCTTTTACTTGTGCAGATTTATTCACAAATAATTTAGCTGGGAGGGCTATGAGTAAAAGTGAGTCAAAATGCTGAAATATAGGGGGAAATTTGGCAGTTTTGCCGGAAACGTTATTGGGGAACGTTTTAGATATAGTATATACAAATATGAGAGGGATTTAAATAACATCCTGTGGAGCAGTTTGTTTTTCCCCGTGTGTGCTACTTATTGTAAATAAAACTTTTATATTTTTATATACAGTATATAGTTTTATAATTTAGAATTTGGGGTGTAATATCTATTATTGATGTTTCATGACAACTTAATGCACTGTTTTAAGTTTAATTCTTATTTGTTAGTACTATTGGTCTCTTTCAAGGTCCTTTAACTTTGCAACCTTTCCCTACCACACCCCAGGAAATTTCCATGGGACAACTATGGAAAGAATATAGGTGTCCAAGTACAATTGTACGCTGTCAGGATGTGCTCTGGATCCTTACAGCCTTTTAATGAAATAAACAGGTTTAGAAAATAATTAATTGATTTTCAATATACAATTTAACTCTTCTTCTTTGCCAGCCTAAGCAAAACTGGATTCTTCAGTGTAATTGTTTGCTGCAAAGTGCAATATTATTTTTTTTCCTTCTTTTAAATTAAAGCTCACAAACTCTGTGCTAAGTAAAGACTGTTTACTGTGTGGTCCATCAGCAGACTGGGTGCCACAGGCTACACTTATTATCGTAAATGCTGCATGACTGTTGTTTTACTTGTAATCTCATTTTCTCTGGTTCAGTGCTTCATAAATATCATTTCATTAAGTTAACTATGAATTATATTTTACTTGGCACAAACAAACAGTGCAGGTTATAAAAGGTGTTATATAAGGTAGAATTTGATTTATCTTGCAGTAAAATAGTAACAAGATGTGAAAATTACAAATATAAAAATATTCTTTTGCAGAGGACACGGCAGTCCTTGATGTGCCTGCATTATTATTTCTACAATCAATTAACTTCACATGAAAAGAAGGAGCACACATAAAGGAACAAAGCATGATTTTCACAGCATCAAAGTAAAACACAACTGCAAAGCCTCATCTTTTTCTAAAACTCTTCTAATAAATAGGCAGAGGCAACCAACCTTATGCTCTGAGCAAGGTTACCACATTTTCTGATGTGTAAATAGCCCTATGTACTTTCAAAATAAAACATGAACAGCTTGAAAAGTATCAGTCATGAACGTCAGATGTATTCATCATCAGTGGCCCATTCAAATTTTTCCCCCCCATTAACAGTGAGGCAGGATGATCGTTTTATGGGTCTAGAAGCTTTAGATAGGTAGAACACTATTTAGTTCCAGGGTAATGACAACTTCCTTCTTAAACTATATAAAGGTGATTTATCACAGGTTATATCAAAAGGGGCAAGACTTGTAAAAACATTTACTGCATTATTGTATACCAATAAAGAGTTTATGCAAAATAGGCCACAGTATATTCATTTTTGAGAGATGTTTTGTTCTCATTATTAGGGTTCTAAAATAGCCCAGCTAGGTGTGATGTCATCCACTGTGGCATGTACAGCTTTTTTAAAAAAATTTTTTTTTATATAAAGTCTGAAGTTGAGATAGGTACACAATCAATAAGAATAACTATTTACAAAATATTTCACCTGATACCCTTTACTGCACTATCAAACAAAATTAAATATAAATTTAACAGAATGATTTCAGTGAAGCCTCCAGGTATTTTCTCACTGTATGCATTATATGACAAATTATTATCCTATATTTCAGAAAAGACACACTTAGATGTCTGAAGGTTACTGCAAATTCACACACAATTCACTGCAGTGAGCAGCTGTCTTGCTCCACAGTATGAAGAAAAAATTGCTTTAACTCCAGGCCATTAGTCTGATGTCAACAGAGGTCTGAAGAGACTAAAAGTAATTTCCTTCAGATGAATGCTTAGGGGCCTTTGTAAACTAAATTTCACGTGGACAGGCTCCCAATCTCAAAATAGTCATTTCAACCACAGATATTGCTTTCACAAGACTCATTCCAATACTCCGGCTGCACTGTCAGTGGTTTAGGGCATAATTGGCATAAGAAAATCAAAGAAGGGATTTGCTGAAATTGCATTCCTTCAAAACTATATAGAAATTAGACTGATAGAAATACCATAAGGATCAGAAAAAAAAAAATCTCTAATTTGGAATCTAAATGTCAGAGATATGTTCAACCTTACCTGGCATATTTTCTTTCTTTCTACCTAATGAAAGCACTGAGCAGTATCATTTTCACACTTTATATAATACACAATTGTTAAGGCAAAAGGATTCAATCACCTTTACACAAGCTATTTGCAAAAGTGAGAAAAAAAAAAGTTACAAGATAGTCTTGATGAATATGGCACATTTTACCAATATGCATGCATTCATGTATTCAGACTCTCTTTTTCATGGTTCACATACATTTATTCTGGGAATATTTCGTTACAAATGATTATGCATATTCAAAGATGTCAACCAGGAGGAATTTGGAAGTCAAATTCTCTGCGATCACACTGAATTACAAGCTAAAAAAAGAGAACAAACGGTGTTGCAGTAGTTAGAATCTACTACAATTTCAGGGTGTAGTTTAGGGTTAGGAGTATTGGCCTGGTTAATGTTTTTTTTTTCTTTCCCTCTTGTTTCCTCTATCATGTGTAGTCACTTATTCTATAAAGCTGAGGGAAGCATACTTTGCCACAGCACCAGTGAGTACAAGGCAGGAAAAACCTTACAGAACAAATTGTGAAAGCCATACTAACATTAATCCAAAAAATAAACATTTAAAATGTATTTAAAGAATGTTATTTTTTAGTGCATTTAACATCATAAAAATAAAATAATGTATTAGATGTGCTAATATATACCTGATGTGCTCAGTGCAGTTAGACTGAAATTACACTTATCACTTTACAATGTTAGGATTTCTGTGGGTTGGGGACCTTTTCCATTTTAATGAATCTGCCTTCACATTCTATATACTGCTTGCAGCCCTCCATTAACTTCTCAAAGATGTGTAGCAGTGTTTTTTTTTAATTGCCTTTAAAGCATTGACTAAATTTTCTGAGCACTAAATCAGTTTTGTGTTATTGTCTTTGAATTACTTCCACCACTATTATGGCAATGTCCTGTATATTGTCTCTGCTCCATACACTTTAGCTTGTCAGCAGTACTCTGCAAGTTTTTTTCCAAGCTTCACTCAAGATTTAATCAAATGTCACATCTTTGAACAAAGAGCATCTTTGAACAAAGAAACTGTAGAAAAAGGGGAGTTAAACTGTTAGGCACGATCACTTAAGAACTGAACTGAAATTGGTCCTTGACCTTAAATTGGACTTAAAATGTTTCCGTCTTCCCTTATATAGATTCTTCTTGTTTTACAATGGCCTTACCAATAAAAACAAAAGTTACTGAAACAAAATTTAGTGTTGAGCATTCAATCTAAACAGTAGTGCCTCGCCTCTTAAATTTGCATATACAGTATATGGCAAATCAATCCTTTCCAAACAGAAACAATTTGCTTTAAGTTTAGGTATATAGAATCCCAGTGATGATCCATTATCTATACATTTTCTAAAACAGCTTCTTACTTTGAAAGCTAAAAAAAATTGACAAGATTAGGGAAAGTAATTGTGATGCCCGTGGCTGGAATACTCCTCCAGGACATCAATTGACATAAACCAATGATGAAATGGGCAATGAGGACACATAACAACAAGTATAGGTGCAAAACAGTGCATACTGCTTTATATTTTAAACAATGTCCCAAAATCAAAGTAAGGTGTTTTTACAAAATAAATATTCCAAAAAGAAAATCAGTGAAGATAATAAAATCGCCAACACAATAAGTTAAAATGCATGTATAAAACAGACAGGTTCCTAATCTCAGCCCAGCTCACCCTCCACAGGTCTTGCAGATCAAGCTGTTATCCCAGCCATCTCAGCCAATCACCTCTAAGATACTCCATGCCAGACCTCCATTGTCCTGTCAAACTGTGGTCCAGCAGGAGCCGCGGAGCACTTTATTGCACCCCGTACCTCCAGAATACGTTATGGGTGTGACGCACCCCTGGAGTACTGTTCCACTCGCTCCTTAAAGGAGTCACCGACCAAAAGTTAAAAGAAAAAAAAAAGTCTAAAACTTATTGAATAAAAATTCATTTCAAGCCAAGAGTTACCTAGTATTGTTCCACATCTTGAGATTGCACACTGTAGATTAAAGCTCTGATGGATTAATGCCCCGACCACAATGGCTGATATTCCTTTTACTGGATGGTGACTATAAAATGGAACAACGGATTGGAGGGGGGACTGGCTATCAGAACTGTATACTCCACCCATATGCTAGGTGGTAGCAATCCTTAGCTGGATCACCCAGGTTTACACCCGTAGTGCAGCTTGGAAATTGCAGTTTCACTGGGCAGCATTGATGAGTCCTGTGGGTGCAAACAGGTGGACCTTCCAAGAACTGGTTTCTTAATTTCAAGGAGGTTCCATCTGACTCAAAATTTCTTTGTGACACCAGAAGAACTCCCAGGTCTGGCAAAAAAGGAGTTGCCTCACCTTCCCCATTGGCGTCAGAGTTTTATTGGGGGTGTTGGAGGTTCCAGGCAAAGAGGAAAGAAAAGTATACTGCTTTTAGGAACAAGTAGGCTGTTTGAAGTTCTCTCGCAAATAAAAATATTTATGTGAACCTGGTACTGTGAGTTGTTTAGTTGTGTCGGTGGTTTTATGGATCTGAGACACCCCACATGCTACAACATATACTGAAAAACAGTGTATCCATTTTGTTTTAGGAAGAAATATATGCAAAAAGCAAGACATTTTAATGAGATTTGGCCATTTTAAAAGGAGACTTGCTGTGGCCTTCAGCTTGCTGCTTGTCTTCTTCCTTTTGGACTCAGTGGCATGGTTTGAAAAGTTGTCTCCAAGCACTGTTACAACTAACAATATTGAATGTCTATATCCAGATGTGAATTGCCTATCTCTGTTCTGTAGACAACCAGAAGATAATCATAGAAAAAATGTCACATGGTCATATATGGTATAAAATGTGATTATTTGTGGTACTTCAATCAGTTTCATCATGTTTTGGCTCTATTGCATAATCTGCCTTTTTCATTTTCTCAGTACCTTTTACTATGTGTGCACATAATATACCACAGAAAATCTGTAATGCTGATTGTTAACTGTCACTGTCCCATCAGCACTTTCATACATTGTGAACCATGGCAGATGTATACTCAAAATAGAGGATTTCAGAGCATATTGACTGCTCTGCTTTATATCATACATTCAACAGAGTTTTTGAGGAGAGCATCATTGCAGCCAGGAATTAATATCAAGAATCTGTGATAAAATGTATTACTTCCAGGTGTTACAAGTATGCCTCAGAAACGTGTAAGTTGTTTTCTTTACTTAAAACCTTTACTGCTTCAAAGTGGACATACTGAGTAAGTTATGAGGATGTACCATCCCCAACCTCCTATACATTTTTTTTTTAGTTTGTAATTTAATTTAGAACACAATTTCAGGTGGCAAATGAATATATAACAAGATTATGAAGAAACAGCTTTGATTTAAAAAATACCAAATAATAATTTAATTTCATGTAACACCTAACACTCCAGAGCTTGGACTGTCATTATCCTTCCCTTATCATAGAGATATTGAGCCCTGGAACCCTGAGGGGAAATCTAACTTTTCACATATCTAAAAGCATATATCATTGGGCACTTTGTTGCATGAACAATAATGTGACAAAAGATAGGAAATTAAATAAAAACACAGAGAATGTAGGTTTCATGTGTCATTTGTATTAAAATTACATTCATTTATAGCCTCAGAATTTCCAGTGTCAGAATGTGATACAATTTATAATTAGCTAGAAAAAAGTACTTATAAATTCTGGGAGACAAGATAGGGAAATGGCTAGCACTAGCATTTAACGACTCTAGTGTACTAGGTTTGAATGCCATACCTGCACATTGTCCATGTGTGTAGGTGATTTTTTTTCTCTGACTGGATAATGACATTTGTTTTTTGGTTCAGTTTTCATCTTTACTGTACAAAGATTCATCAGAATTTGAGATCAGTGATAAAAGACTGTTATTTTCAGTAAACTTGAAGAAACCTAGAGGATCCACAAGTAAGTTACAAAGTATAGAACATAAAGAGGGGGTTTAATAAGATAAAAAGTGGGACACATGAACTAAGACTGAGCAGTTTTCAGTTTCAACAATGTTGTTTCCTGTTACAAAGGAAATTCAATGGCCAATAAAACATGGCCTGACTGATAAGTTTATCTTAATTTATGCTTGCTTAAACAGAAACGATTAATCTTCTTTAATCTCTCCGAAACAGCTCATACAGCACATTCATTAAAACAATGTCACACTTTTGTATATTTTCTATAATCACATTTTATCTTTTTTATAATATGAAGACCAAAACTGCTCACAATTTTCTTGGTGCCTCACAAATGCACTGCATAACTTAAGAATTCTCTCCCTTCACTTGTACTGTATTGTGTGTTTTAAGCTGGAACAGAACGTGACTGTTAAGGAGTAGTTACCACAGTAAAATGTCTATGCCCTTTTACTCTGTACGATTCAAGTAAACCTGTTATTTCTGGCATCAAACTTTGGATAACTGCTGATGTACAGTATATAAAAATCCATCCATCCTCCAAATCGGTTTTATCTACAGTAAGGTCACAAGGAAACTACAGCCTATACCAGCAAGCACTGGAAGCAAGACAGAAAGAATCCCTGGACAGGGCACCAGTGCACTGCAGTAAGAACACACACGTGCACAAACAAGAAGAAAACCCATGGGGAGAGCATGTGAACTCCATGCAGGGAGGACCCAGGACATAAACCTTGGCCTCCTTGTTGCGAGTAATATACTAAATGCTATTCCTTATTTGGAGAAAGATCCCATTGAATTACCAGGGTAAAACGGCCTATGACTGGTCATGCGACTTGTTGAACCTTTTATTAGCAATTGGTGAAATTTCATCACAGAAAATATTTTCCATAGTAAATAAGCAACTTTATAAAAATACAAGTCTTTTCAGTAACATAGTGTAAACCGAATAAGGCATGAACTGTTAGTACACTGTGAAAAAGAAGAAGGGTGCAGACACTGTTAAAACGGTGAGGAAGTGCCAGTTGAGAGGATGTACATGCAACTAAAGTATCAAAAGAATGTCACTGTTTTATGTGTAGGAACTCCTCAAAAATCCATGTACAATGATTCTGCTTGTCATTTACACACATATCTATAAAATATATAAGCATGGGTGTAATTTTTTAAAACTTTATAAAAATGTAAATTTATATTACATTTAGAAATAAACTACTTTAGAAAAATATTAGTTTATACTACATTTGCTATTTTATGTGCCCAGCTGATTGAAAAGTGTTGTTTTGCTTTTCACAATCAAATACTGAAGTGGTTTATGCCGACCAACAGTGTGACTTTCAGAAAGCATCTCTACAGGACCTTCTCGCCGTGCAACACATCAAACAGAAAATGTAAAGTGTCACCATTTGGCTTGTAGGAGGTGCTCAAAAACGATAAAAAATCTATACTCACTGCTGATAAAAACCTTTTTGTAATAAGCATATCCACAGAAATATATGTGTATGCCTGGCAGATTGACATGGGTTGTTTTTCTTTTCACTAAAATACAAATAAATTCTGATAAGATGCTAACATCTTAATTGAAAATTTGCAAACAAGCTTGGTGCCAAGAAATATTATATATATGTTAATATTTATTCTAGGTATTGTAGGTTATTTATGATTTTTAGGGATTGAGCAGTGTTGGTGGAAGGAGCAGAACTTAGAAAAATATAAAAAGTGGACTTTTACAAAGTCAATTTATTCCATTTTATGTTAGAGCAGCCTATTACTTAACTATTGGAAAATGCCAATGCTTTGGAGTTTGCTTAAAATTTACCTGAATAGTATTGATACTTAGTTTAAACAGAAAGTGTAATAAGTTCTGCTATATGGCAAATCAAAAGGAATTGCTTGGCTATCCATGTTTTTGTGGATAGGAGATATCAACCATTTCAAATACACAGTATAATGATCATTACATCTTACATCTTGCCTGAAGTTGCCTCAAAAGCTTGCATATTGTAATCTTTCGAATTAGCCAATAAAAGTTGTTATTTTACTTAACTTCTCACTACATCTTTAATAGGTAACATGGTACAACACCCTAGACTTACTGTATATTGTATGCAAAGTAACTTCATGATGCAGCTTTAACTGATTGAATACTGAAAAATTCTCCATAGTTTATTTCTTTTACACTTTGCTGCATTTGCCCAGTTTAACATGTTACATTTATTATACCAGATTTATCCTTTGTATATATATTTTTTTAAACAAAAGTTTATATTACTTAGTGAAGATAAGTCAGTTTTGTGAAGGAAAATCAGTTCTGCAAAATTCAATGACAAGTTCAAGAGAACTCTGTTGGAATCTATGCCAAAAGACAGTGCTGCATTCAAAAAAATGTGATTTCTCAATTTTTTTATTTTTAATAAATTTGCAAAAATCTCAAGTAAACTTTTTTCACATTGTCATTATGGGGTGTTGTGTGTAGAATTCTGAGGAAAAAAATGAATTGAATCCATTTTGGAATAAGGCTGTAACATAACAAAATGTGGAAAAAGTGTTGCGCTGTGAATACTTTCTGGATGCAGTGTATGCATGATATAGGAAACAAAAGGTAAAAGGCTACCTACCCTTGTGGTGTATGCAGCT
Organism: Erpetoichthys calabaricus; assembly: GCF_900747795.2. Classification (NCBI taxonomy): domain Eukaryota; kingdom Metazoa; phylum Chordata; class Cladistia; order Polypteriformes; family Polypteridae; genus Erpetoichthys; species Erpetoichthys calabaricus. Next base: position 194,499,574 of record NC_041395.2, read on the forward strand.
TCTGGGTCATCTTCCAGCACTCTAGAAAGACCAAAATCTGAGACCTTGCACACAAGATTACCATTGACGAGAATGTTTCTGGCTGCAAGGTCCCTATGCACATAGTTCATGTCAGAAAGATATTTCATTCCAGATGCAATACCTCTCAGCATTCCAACTAGCTGGATAACTGTAAACTGTCCATCATGTTTCTAGGAAAGATTAAACAAAAACAATGTTAAAATATATGCAAATAAAACAAGCTTTCTATGGAACTTTACATGTTCATTTATTTGAAGAGAAATTGTGATATTATGCATTCACACAATGAAACTTAATTTCATGCATAGTATCGATATACTATACAAAAATATCTTAGAAGATTGATATCAATGTATACTGTACATCTGCAAGTAAATAACAATGATTAATTTGCTTTGATTATTGTCACACACCGAGTCAGTGTTGGGAACTGAAGTTCAGTTTCAAAGCTAATACACCACTCACAATTTCCTATAAAATACATACTAGATACAGGTATGAATTAACTTTAGTAGTCAATGTCACGCACTCGTGTTGGAGAACCTCCTCACAGGCTGAATTGAGGTTAAGTGATAACTCACCAAGGTGAGAGAGGCACTATCGCTAATGTTCTCTTCTCTTTTTCTCCATGCAGCACAGAGAGACTGCCCAGTGAGGGCCCAGCCCCTCCTGGTTCATGCACTATAAGGAAGCTGGCTGCCTGGAAGGAAATGTCATTCTACTCTGAGAGGGCACTGCTGAATGGAGCTCCAAAGAATGATCCTTTCCTTCGAAGCTGAACAGCTTAATCCATTGTTGTTTGTGAAACCGCAGTTGGTGTCCCAACATTTCATTATTGCCTCTTCTGTCATTCCTGCACCCAGCCACATCAGAAAAAATTACACTTGGATAGGTCAATACCCATTGCTGATTAACCATATTTGTTAGCTACATGTTCAATTTTAGTTCTTACTTATTTCCAATAGGTAGCTATATAAAATGATGTGCAAATAACATGGTAGCCAATTAACATTTTTCATCCATCCATTTTCCAACCCGCTATATTCCTAACTACAGGGTCACGGGGGTCTGCTGGAGCCAATCCCAGCCAACACAGGGCACAAGGCAGGAACCAATCCCGGGCAGGGTGCCAACCCACCGCAGTAACATTTTTCAGGAAAGTTAAATAAACAATGATAGAAATTTTATTGTCAAACAAAAGCAGGATTCAGTTTTATAATAAATAATAGTTACTAAAAAAAGAGGTGGTTGGAAAAATAATGCTAATGATTTCTGTATTTCAAGCTTCCTTTTACAGTGCCTTTCGCTTGATGGTGTATTAGAGAATAAGGATTTTTAAATGTCTGCTCTTTGCCTTTTTGAGTAGGAAAAAAAGGGAGGAAAAGTAAATTTTAGCATTTAATCGAACACCCAAATACTACTTTGATCTTTCAGTTGTTGTACATCTCAAAATCTTAAATGCCCAATCATTTTTAAATAAAAAATGACTTAAAGCATTTTATTTTAATCAGTCAATATTTAAAATACAAAAAATAATCAGTTTTGCAAAGTTAAAAGTCTAAATCTTGAATTCAAAAGAAAAAAGGCAACACTTCTTAGCACACTGAAGTCAAGTTTAGTCTGATGAACACTTGCAAGCTCATATTGATGGGGGATTATATTGTGTGACTTCTGAACTCTGACACCCTCTCCAACGGGATTACATGCAGAAGCACGATTGCCTCCTTTTGAGACCCCCCTGTGGTGGTCGGCTGGGGGATGTGCCCAGTCGCAATGCCTGGACGAACCAGGGGAGGGACTGTGCCTTTCCCGGACCACGAGAGGGCAGCCACCCTGGTTGGTGTGGAGGCCACGGGAATGGAGCATGGAAGCTCAACCCTATAGGGGCTGGTGGTCACCGCCAGGGGGCACCCGGACGAGTAAGGAGCCCTGGACATCAGCACTTTTGCCACACCCAGAGGTGCCTGAGGAAGAAATACTAGGGACACCCGGAGTGCTTCCGGGTGCTCATGCGGCACTTCCGCACACCAGGAAGTACCGCAGGAAGCTCATCGGGGGCACCTGGAGCACGTCCGGATGGGAATAAATGGGGCCGCCTTCCTCCAGTCGTCAGCTGGAGTCAGGTGGAAGAGGACGAAGCTCGGAAGAGTGGAGTGGAGGCGGTGAAGGCAGGACTTTTGAGAGGCCCGGACTTGAGGGTGTTTGGTGATTGAGACACTGGGTTTTGTGCGGGAATTTATTTATTGTAAATACAGTAATCCCTCACCTATCGCGGGGGTTGCGTTCCAGAGCCCCCCGCAATAGGTGAAAATCCGCGAAGTAGCGACCTATATTTATTTTATTATTTATACATATTTTAAGGCTTTATAAACCCTTCCCACACTCTTATAAACCTTTCTCACTCTCTTGTTAACCTTTCCCATGCTCTTATAAACACTTCCTATGCTCTTAAACACTTTCTACATTCTTAAACACCTCAGACCAACACTGCACACTGCGATCAGACGTCAATGTGACTGCACTCGCTTTGTGAAGGGGGGCAGCTGAACTCACGCTGAGCAGAAATGGACTTTGTGCTGCTTCTGCCAAAATGCCTGCTTGTCGCTCTGCGCGTGGAATGTGTGTGTGTGTGTGTGTGGGTGTGTGAGAGCTAAACGCACCTTCGCTCAAACCCCCCCTCCTCGGAAGTGCAGTATGCTCCTGCCACTTCGCATTATCAAGGGGGTGGGGAGCTGAATGAACGCTAAGGAGAAGTGGACTTTGTGCTGGCTTTGTGCTGCTTGTCCCACTGCGTGTCAATAATTTAAAAGCCTGTACATCACCAATTTTCCTGTCTCACTGTCTTGTCTTGCGTGAAGTTAAAATGTTTTATAATAGTGAGATGTTACTCATATCCTTAGCCCGACATCCACATATCATATGTGTTAACAAAGTGTGTTTTATAAGTTTACATGTGTTTAAAGCATGTGGGATGGGTATTTTAAGGCTTAAACTATAAAAATGTTTATTTATATGGTCTTTCTATATCGCGGATTTTCTCCTGTTGCTGATGGGTCTGGAACATAACTTGCGTGATAGGCGGGCAATCACTTGTATTTAAAAACCCGCGAAGTCGTGAATCCGCGAAAAGTGAACCGCGAAGTAGCGAGGGATTACTGTACTGTAAATAAACGTGTGTGGTTTTGAACCATCGGTGTTTTCCTGTCTGTACCTGGGCTGATTTTCCACACCCCAAATGGGACGACCTGCAGAAGTGTGACTGCTGCATCTGTTGAAGGTTGTTTGTCTGTCACAGAGGCAACCGCAGATTTGCAGCGCCACAGAAACTACAAGCTGACAATTGCCACGTGCAAAGCAGCAGTCACCCGATGGATGATGCAGGGAGCATTATAACTTGGCCACTGAACTGGCCCTGACCCTGCCTGTTTGCTGTGCCTGTGTTTAGTACAATGGTATATCCTGCTACAATAAATAACCTTCCTGTTCTTGTTTCAAGTTGAAGGGTATAAGACACAGACTCACGTGTCACATAATACCAGAAGTGGTGTCTTGCACTAATGGAACCCCATGAGTCACATAATATCCTGATACTGGTGGAGCAAAACGAGGCTCCTGAGGGCACTGATGCCTTCGCACTCCCCATCGATGTGCTGGTGAATTTAGCTCCCTCAGACAACTTAGAGTGCTTCCTATTCTGCTTCAAACACATGGCAAAACTGATGCGCTGGGACAGGGGAGCTTGGGCAGCTATTGTGGCCCCGTTTTTAATGGGAGAGGCCCTACAGGTCGTGCAAAACATCCCTCCCAAAAGGCTCAATGATTACAACTTCCTGAAGCAACAGGTCTTTCATTGCACGGCTATCAGCCCGGTGGTTAAGGGGTACCAGTTTAGTCTGTGGCACATTGACCCAGATCACCCTATACGAGGACAGATCCAGGACTTAGTGGACCTGATTCAAAGCTGGATCAGTGGAGACACTTTTGAACTCATTGTGGAGAAGCTCACTATTGATGCAGTACTGTGAGGGTTTTACAAGGGCCTTTGTGATGAAATGCTCCAGAACAACATCCACTCGCTGTTAGACCTGACCCCCATATTGGAGGGTGTTCAAGCCACCTGGAAACAAAGGGGCTACCTGGGCTTGGCACCGACTTCGATCTAACCAGCACAGGCTCCTCGGGTTGCCGGTGCCATGGGTGGAAGACGCCATTGTAGAAACATCATAGTGCGAACTGACTGCAGCTGCTTTTGCTGTGATCAACCGGGACATCTGACTCTGGAGTGCAACCTGCCAAAACCATGGACATTGGTCTGGCCCAAGTATGTGACTTGCAAGTCTCCCCTAAGATGTTAAGGGAGGACAATTTTAAGGGCACTCAAACCAATAACAAAACATACTGGAACCAGTGATATACACATGCAAATCAATATAGTTCATATGTAAACCAGTGGTATGCACGTACAAACGGATATAGTTCACGTACAAATCGATAATATATGGACACGAACCAATTTAGTTCATATGAATGAAACCAGTATTGTTCACTATTAAGTATGCGCGTAAATATTCATAAACCAATAGTGTTCACACATAAACCAATAGATTACACACAGAAATATATGATTTATGGCCTGTTTGGCCCCTCATACAAAGACATTTTTCTGCATCAAGAGACAGTAATCCCTTGGAAGCACCAATATTGTACTAAGGAGTGTGTGTGTGTTTTTAAATACAGTACATATATTGTGAAGTGTAGGGGTCACCACTGAGCCCCAAACACAAATGCACAAACACAGTCCCGGGTG